>NC_083625.1:14881626-14928400 GCF_963584025.1 Labrus mixtus | reverse complement strand
GTGAGCAAGTTCACTGCTGCTTTTAAAAGTGAGATAATCATTTTTTTATGAACAAAACTTAGCTTGGAAAATGAAATATGCTGTTAAACATGTAATCTCTGGGACACACTTTCTGGCTGAAGACCTTAAAGAAAAGCAAACGAAAACACAATCCTGTCATGTCAGAAGTCTATACCTTGTTTGGAGACAACTGACCTCTTAACTGTTCTTAACTTTCTTTTTGAATGCTCTTAAGACACAGCAGTATCCAGTAATTCACAAAAAAGTTGTAAAGAAAAAAATGTATATAATGTTTTGTGCCAGAATGTTGTTTTTCTTTCTTTTGATCAGCCTTAATCATCTCATGAGCCCTCACATTAATCTTGGGACCCTTGGGAAAGCACATGACCCCTTGCTTAGAAACCAGAGGTCTAAGCTGACGACTGTCTATGAAAACAAACTCCACCTTGGCTTCCTTTAGAATGGGTAGTAAAAAGTAACAATTCAAACATACTCAAACCTAACATTGACGAATAAGCTTACTTGTAATGTAAGAATTTTTACATATTTATTATTTCACTTCTGAAAAGATGTGATGATTTCTTCCTCTGCTGGCACTCTCTGAGGTTTATATCATGTGCCTTCTTGTCTTCTTAATAACTCACCCGGCAAAGACATTAAAATAGTTCTTACTGAGTCTTGTTGTTTGATAAGACCTGAACACTTGAACCACTTTAGAGCTGTTTTATGTCTCAATATGATGCCATGATCAGTGTGACACAACAGGGGGCAGTATGGTTCTTTCCATCACCTCAAACAGCCTACTAAAGTACTTTTAATAAGTAGTGTCAAACAGCCTTCTAGACAGCACTCAGGTAAGACTGGGACTAAGGGTGAACTCGTTTGTAATATGACCTTTACACCTGCAGATCATCCGAAAAGGCGGTCTGCCTGTTTTTAACCTTTTTATTCATGTTGAAAAATTCAGTTAGTGTGAAGTTGAAGGAAAATGGAGGAGTGAGATGGTTATCAAAGACGCAAGTAGAGCTGCTTTGACTGATATTATGTTTTGTCTTGTTCCTGCAGCTTGTTTTGTATCAAAAAGGGTCCAACTAGCCTCCTTCAAAATAAAGGATATTTTACAACAAATTACCTGTTAAAATTCTGACTTAGTCTTTTGTACTGAAGTGGGAAAAATTGCCACAATGGTTATAAAGTTTAAAAACCCATTTGTATGCTGTTTTTGTTGTAAGTTGCACTTCAGTAAGTTGTCATGTTCTTATCAAAATAGTCTTTAATCTTCTTAATGCAACTGAGATTGGCTAAAGACAATAAAATACATTTTATTTAATAAATAATCTTTAAACATAGATATTAATATAATATGATGAACATATTATTACATCAACAGCAATCTGAATAGAATAAAGATATTTGTTAGAACATTTCATGACAAATTCCTCAAGAAAAGATATCATGAAGGCACTAATTAGTCCTGAAATGTTGATGGATTTTTAACAAATCATTGTGATTAATGTTTGAGAAAAAAAAGCATCCCTTTGTTGAGGTAAACTCTTATGACATATCACTGTGTTGAGTGCTATATGGTATTTACACCAAAACCCATCATATAACAGTAATGCTAGTGATGTTTGTCTCCCAGGAGAAAATAGAACTGACAGTTTTTGATGCTAATATTACCCCATATGAACACACAGCCTTGTATCTGTGTTTGTATTCATTAGCGCTTGCTGCTGGAGCTTCATCATAACTAAAAAGGCAGTTTGTTTAGCAGAAACACAAGAGGTTTTTCTAGCTCCCTGCTTTTGTGTTCACTCTGTTTGTGTTAATATGATATTGCACTTTTGTCAGATTGGTATGATGGCTGCATGGTGTGTGTGTGTGTGTGTGTGTGTGTGTGTGTGTGTGTGTGTGTGTGTGTGTGTGTGTGTGTGTGTGTGTGTGTGTGTGTGTGTGTGTGTGTGTGTGTGTGTGTGTTTGTGTGTCTGGAAACTTTTTGATGTACTGATGAGGAACAGTAAAATGACAGCCGTGAGCTGTGTAATGACAGTGTGAGACTTCTGTCACTTTTCAAACAAATGTATTTGGAGTGTGTGTTTCTTTGCATGCATACGTGTGTATTTGTGTGTTTGGAGGGGCTTACACATGTGTGTGTCAATGTGTGTGTGCTGTCATTTATTTGTCATCTGCCGAGTAAGACAGAGTCTCTTTCATCCTTTTCCTCTCATCTAATCCCTGATAGAGAACAGAGTTGTTTGTCTTCACACACCGAAACACACACACACACACACACACACACACACACACACACACACACACACACACACACACACACACACACAGACACACAAACACAAAGTCGCTGGTTGTTTGTCTCAAAACGAGCCCATAATTATACAGCTTGTTTATACTTTGTCTCCGAACAGAATGCTACAAAGTGTTGAATCGTGTTTTGTTTTTGCAGAACAAAAATAGTTTGCTTTGTCCCGTTGTAATGATGCTCCACTCACTGTCATACAGCATAACTGAGTCAATGTGTGTGTGTGTGAGTGTGTGAGTGTGTGCGTGTGTGTGTGCATGTGTGTGTGCGTGTGTGTAACATGCATGTTTTTTAAACATAGGTCTTCTTCTCTGTATGGTTGTGTGTATGTGCTTGCAGCCATGTGATCATCCAGATGTGAGGTGAGGAAGCTGCTGTGGCACTAATCACTGTCGATGAGGAAAACTGTGGTTCCTCACCTTGTCCCAGAGTGTGTTCACATGTCAGAAGTGTTTCCAACTTTCTCCCTCTCTGCTTGTCTCTGTATATAGCCTCTTTTCACCAGAGTATACCAGCCACAGTTGGAAGTCTCCAGTCATAATCAGAAGAATTATTTGAAAGAACAAATTAGAGAAATGAGAACAAATTAGAAACCTCTAATGACAATATCTCCCGCAAAGGTTATTCATTTTTCAAGATTAAAAAAAAAGTATATTTAAAAGGAAATCCATTGAACAGATGACAAACCCTTCAAGTTAAAATAGCCAAATCGACTCTGAAAAAAAAACAAGATCTCAGGGGGAAGTATAAGAGTATTCTCCTGAAAAACCAAATGTTTTAAAAAATGAGTTCATACTCAATACAAAGTGAATCTGACCTCTAGCTCAATCTCTTTGCAAATAATCGACATAGACCGTGTGTGGGGTAAGCCTATGTTTGTTCTGACTGATCTAAAAACTTTGAGGGACAGCATGTCTTATCATTTTTTTTTTTTTTTTTTTAGCCAAAAGCCTATCCTGATCTTCATCAAAGAACCTACATTAAGTTTCAAGGTAAATGTATGTGGATCAAAAAACACATGTGAGATATATATCATCACTGTCACCATGTAAAGTTGATGATAGCCTTGGTTACAAATAAACATGGTTACTGTTTTTTGTTGAATTATTTCAAAAAGGAGATATGAATCATGGCTTAAAAGCAAAACGTGAAAATTAAATCAACCTGTGGAGCCAGGTGGAATATACTGTTCCATAGTTTTTATCTACCAGGTACATATAGCTGTCTTTTTAAGTCTCAAAGTGTGCGTAGTGCCGACTCAAAGTGAGTATCTTGACTTTACAGTGATAGCCTTTAATAAGTCACTACTATCACTCAACATGCAGTATGACAGAGATGCTAAAGTGTTAGCAAGGATCTGCAAGTGACCTGGTGAGATCATTGAACTGTACGTAACTCTCCCTCAATTCTTTTAGTTTAGCTATAAAGTACAGTGATGAACAACTCTTAGCTCTATGTGGTCTACTAAGATTCCATCCACTCACATACATATTCATGACTGGAAACATAAACAATGTCTACTTATGGAAAAATGCAGCTTACATGACTTAGATGATTTTTGTCAGAGTTCTGCATAGATGCTGTAAGTTAGCACGCACAAATCACAAATTGATGTACCCCCCCCCCCCTCCCCACTCACACACAATTACACATTGTAAGAAACATTGTCTTAATGGTTGCTGCTACAAAAGCTATAAAGAAAGCTAGCTAGCTGCAGAGTGGAATTAGATGTTCCTAGTTTTCTTTCTTCCCTACATGTGTTTCTCTCTCTGTTTTTCTTCCACCAGGCAACCTTTTCACTGTCCCCTGAGGCACCATGGGTAAATGTGTGTCTGCTGGGCAAGTTGTGACTTGTTTGTTTGTGTGTGTGTTTTGTGAGCGAGCTAATGAGTTTGGTTGCAGTTGTAGACCTTGTGAAAAAGAGATATAGTGGCAGGTTTGTCTATATCTTTACAAGAAAGAAAGAGATATATAGATATATATAGATAGATATAGATAGATAGATCACTTAATTACATGTTGTGTCTTTCCTGATGCAACCAGTTGTAACCGGTACAATGGATGTGGGCCCAGTTTTGCAATATCTTCTCTAATGGTGAGGTAGGGTTGAAGCCTCTCCCTTTTCAGTATTCAAGGGCAAATTTCCCTCAAGGGCCATCAAATGCAACATGGGACGACAGATGGGGGTAGCACTTTTCCAAGTTTGGTGGAGTGTCGACCTTTCTTGTTGCTGCCAGGAGAGAAGGTTGTTGAGATTGTTTCTCATGGCAGTCTGATACGTTGTTTAAGGTGACAATAAACAGTTAAAGCACTGTAGCACCGGATGGTAAATCTTTATTATTTGCTTTGTTTGAGTGGTTATGTGAGAATATAATCATTAGTGTTACTGTTTTCCTCAGAAATATGTTGTGTAGTTTGAATTTACAAAGGTTTTCATTTTGAATATACAGTCTTATCCAACACAAAGCAACAGTGAAACAGGTTTAATACTTTAAAGCTGCACCTAACAATATTTCTATCTTAACATTTAATTTGGTCAAAGTGAAAATCATTAATGTGAAAGGGCTCATTTGTATTGACCCCCCCCCCCCCACCTTCTCACTTGTCTTTTAATAAATCTTTCAGATCTATTTTGTGCTTTAATGTACTTCAAACTCACTGTGTTGGTCACCCCTCATGTCTGTTTCTTGAGATGGCCCATTAAATAAACCTGTGATCACAAGAAAACAAGCTTTTGTATCTTGAGATGATGAAAACATTCCCGGTAATCTCAATCGAATGGAGTTTAAAAAGTCTTAACATTTATGGCTGTTTTATGGCTTTTGTCCCTCTCCTTCAGGTGTGTTAGGTCCTCGCCAGATGAGAGGATTTTTGCTGAATTTTAAAGTACTAAAATAAACATTGATTCTAGGACTGACATATATGAGTCAGAAAGATGAAGGGAGGAAGGGATGGTGGGTTTTCTGAGCAGAAAGAGACATCAGTCATAGTGCACTATGAATAGACCTCTGCAGCTGTCCTGCTCTCTCACTCGGTAACACACACACACACACACACACACACACACACACACACACACACACACACACACACACACACACACACACACACACACACACACACACACACATGCAATGGCTTGTCCTGGGTGGCCACAAGTGAGCGGCTGCAGCTGCCCCTGAGTTTTGCTCAGGACCCTTGCTAGCCCCTAGCTGCTCTCCAAGTTCAATGGTATGGCTTACAATCATTCCCTGCAGGCCTCAGACTGATGAACTCTTTATGGAAACCATTAGACCTCTGTGTCTAAGCCTCTGTGTGTCTGTGTGGATGTGGTATGTTTGCACTTAGCAGTACATTTGAAGAAAAAAGGTCAAAGGATTAAAACTGTCATCTTTTGACAGGTTTGTTTTTTGATCTACAGTGCAATATGAATACAGAATGTATATCATGGTCACTCTTAATCCGTTATGACTACTGTTGATGAGCTCTGTGCAGTTTTTTTCATGCAAGAACAGAAAATAATTTTTAAAGGTTAAATTTTTGATTGTCAACACTATGAAAAGTCCAAAAAGAACAATTACTGCATGTGTTACCAAAGCCTAAAATATTTCCTCTTTTGTTCCTCTATTGTTTTTCAAAAGCTATTAAAATCACACAAACTATCCTCAGCACTGCAACGGTGACATGAAAATGGCCAGTGTAGTTTTTTTGTCTTAAATTTCAAATACTCACATAGACACTGTTAAAGTACAGTGGTGAACAACTCTGAAAATTGTCCCCAACAAATGGACAACTTGCGTCTTCGAGTCATGTATACTCCACTGTGCTGTGCCATGTATGGACAAAAATATTACAAGAAAAAACTTGATACATTAGCTAACCAAACTGCACCCAATTCATGACATTCATCTTGTGTTCCATGTTTACTCGAGGCTATAGACAAATAACCAAATGGTATATGTCAGGCTTCTGAACCTTTGAGGTTGATTAATAATGAGACAATAAATCCCCAAAGTGTATTCAAACGGAGTTTATAACCCCATAGGGAGATACATTAAATACTTCACTCTTCAGACTGCTTGCTATTCTTCAAAGGTGTGATCTTCAAAGTTGAACTTGATATGAGAGATATGCACTGATTTTGCATGATTGGATCTTCTGTGAATGATCGGGTCAATCCCTTAAAAAGAAAAAAGAACTTTCTCTTGTGTGTGTGAAATTTCAAATTATTACTGCTGGGTCTCAATGCTACCAATCAGAGCCACCACAAAGTAAAAAAATATTTCTTTGATAAAGATTTGAACACGAAAACCTAATCAAACGTTTTTTTTTTTTTTGCTGCTACAACACAGAACAACTCATTGGCTCTCAGAACGGAACAATAATAAATCATAGAGTTCCAGTTCTGTGGGAACGAACCAGAAAAGAGAACTCCCTTTCGTTTACTCCATAAAGTGTTTTTTGTCACTCATTACAGTCTTCAAAATGAGAACAGGAGAGGCCCTCCAGATAAGACCATGTCCCGTAATCCACAGAGCAAACCTGGCAACCCTGATCGTTATCATACCAGACCTCACCCCGATAAATATCACAACTATTATACACAACTGCTGCTCAATTAGAGTGGCAAACACAAACAAAGACAAGCAGGGGACTGTAACACATGTTCACACACACATACACGCACACTCCCCGTCTTTACCATATACAGACATCTGAATCATAGGTGGTAGCTCTGTGTGATTGTGATGTAGTTGTGGTTAGTTTAGTTGAGGTTAACACAACACTGTAAATGACTTCAGCATGTAAAGCCGTTATGCATGATAAGACTATGTGTGTGTGTGTGTGTGTATGTGTGTGTGTGTGTGTGTGTGTTCTTCACTGACTGAAACACACTGCCTTTAACAAATCACGCCATCCTTTCTGTTAATCTAATTACTAATTAGAGTGTCTCTGTGTCTCTTTGTGTGTGTTTTTCTTTTCAAGCATAACCAGTGCGATTTAATATTGACATGGACCTTTGTTATTTTCACTGGAGGCGTAATAAGCTGCACAACCCTGGATGCTGCCAAGAAACTTTGTGGAGCCACAGTTCCAGGACACTGATTTGATATTTTCATCAGTAACAGTTTATTTTTTTATACAAACTTTGACTTTGTTTTATTTGTTTTGATTTGACCTTTGACCATTATTGGAAGCTCACGTATAAAAAGTGTAATATGAAATAACATTTTCTGCTGTTGGGTTCAAAACCATGAATGAAAAAACTGCATTTGCAGTATAGTTGGCAAAGACTTAGGCTACACTGCAATTGCAACTGTAGAAGTGTGAAGCTGTAGTTGTAGTGATTTCTCCAAACTGAGAGAGTAGCTACCTCTCTTGAAGTGAAATAAATGAGTTTCGTGTCAGTAGCTCTAAAGCTGAGAAATACGGGTTAACTTAGGATGAATCAGGCTATCTGAGGGACAGGAAATTAAGATTCCAGCTACCAACATGTGAGCATGTAATGTTGCCTGTAAGGCCTTGTGTTGTGTTTTCTCCACTGAAAGGGCACACTACACGGTGCCACTTTAACCTGCTCTACATTTTAAGGGAACCTTAAAAAAAAACATTTGACATTGAGCACATTGGAAGAGAACCCAAGAGGAAACGTTTGTGCATTTTTGATGATTCACCCTCTGAGACCACTAGCAGGGTTTACAAAGTACATGTAAAAATAACCCTACTGCACCACACTGAATACAAATCAAATCATGAGAGAGTCATGTTGTGGTGTTTTCATGAATATATTTAAGTAAAAAAAATTAAAATGTATTGATTGATATACTCTAATGGCTAGGCCATCTGTGCCCCATAGCCACAAGTTAAGCACACTTTAGATTGGTGAAGGAGGACAAGCATTCATGTCAAAATAAACTAAACAAAAGCAGCCACTTATTAACTATAAGGAAGACTGGTCCCATTGGGGAGGCCGTGGATAGACTCTCTTTTGGAAGGAATGCCTCTTGATAGCGTTGTTTTATTTAATTCTTTTGCTCCAAGAAGACAAATATCACATCTTAGAGTATTTTATATTGATTGTTCTCATGGAACCGTTGTTTTTTCTTCACCCACATTACTATCTCCAACACTAGACATTTTTACTCATCACGATTAAACCACTATTATATCCCAGTGTACACACCTTATTACTGTTTTGGACTGTAGATGCAAAGCCTCTATAACTCCCGAGATACATGCACACACACACACACACACACACACACACGCACACACACGCACACACACGCACACACACGCACACACACACACACACACACACACCTTGTTAAACATGTGAAAGCACATCTCAGTTCTCAGGGATGAGAAATGAAAATGAGGCCCATGGGCATTCTGGCAAAAAAGCATCTTGACAAACTTAACAGCTTCAAACATTGGCTGTGAGATCTGATGTGGGAGTGTGCATGTATTTGTGTGTGTGTGTGTGTTCATTAATGTATGCTATAGAGAGGAGTGTGGCAATGGGCGGGCTGGAGATGCGAAAATCGATTTTGTTACAAACTTAATTACTTTTCACACGCATCTGACAAGACTGAATCACACGCTGTTTCATATGAAAGCTGAAATGTCAACATATGTACAGTATGTGTTTATTATCACCTCAGTTAATCGGTGATTATATCCCTGAAGATAAACTTCTTTTAAATGCTGCCAACAGACAAACCTATCATTTCCAACCGCACTCAGATTCATTATCTAATTATATTCTCAAAGTTTACATAGTGTTCTGGATAAAATAGACATTTATACTATAGCTGCTATATCAGTGCACACTGAGTTGAAATATATATTTCTGTCGCCAAAATAATGATGCAAATGATGGCTTTTGAAACTGCAATTGCACCTAGTGATTTAGAATCTTAAGTAGAAGAGAAACCACATTACTCTGAACATCAAGTCAGAGACAGTCTATGATATTAGCCGGACCCTGAAACTGAGGAAGCTGAATAACATTTTAGAATTGAAAATGCTTTTATTGTGACATGTCAAAATGTCCCCTTTGAGGTGCCTTTAAATGTGTTATTACTAACTATGGAACTGATCTGGAAGCAGGATACACATAGTTACTTATCTACATTGCCAGTAAATCATTAGTTCTGAATATATGAATGAATGTTTGAACTGAAACACTGCAGTGAACTCTTCTGCTGTTTGGGTTACTATCAGGATATGAGTGTTTGAACCCAGACAGACAAAAAACAATAACAACAGGAAGCTCTGAAAGCTTCATTACAGGATCATGTTATACACACACACACACACACACACACACACACACACACACACACACACACACACACACACACACACACACACACACACACACACACACACACACAACCACACATACAGCTTCAGCCTATCATCAGCCCTCTCTGTGTGTTTGTGTGTGCACCACATGTGTCTACTGCTACTGACAAACTACAGACAAGTGATGACTGAGATTATGCAGGGCTGTGAGGGGTAGACAGATCCCCCCCCCCCAACCAATCCCTTCCCACACACACACACATTCAGTCTAATAATTTGTATTTATGGTCACATGTGTCAAACTCTAACCATCTGCCATCACAGACGGCTGTAACATTCTATAAAACATTTAACAAATACTTTGAAACCCCAAAGTACCCATATATATTTTTGTCCTGCTGCTCTCTCGCTGCCAACCTGTTTGACTTCTCCTCTTTTTTCCTGCATGTTTTATGTTCTCTTCATTCCTCCAGCTTGCTGTTGATTGAAAGAGAGCTGACGGAGCTGACCAAAGTTTTACTGCCTTATTCCTTCTCGCCCACTTTCCTCCTTTCCTCTTGGTCCCCTCCAAAGTCTTCCAGAGAAAACAGAACCTGATTGAGTTTACGACCCGATTACTGCCTGGACACACAGCTGGCTGCTCCCCCACTGCACCACGAACACACACACACACACGCTCACACCGGAGTCTCAGCAGTGGGTACTGGTATGGTGGAAAGACCCACAAGTTTACCTGTCAACTCACATTAGTAACACTAAAAGGCTGCGCTCACTATGGAGAAATCTAACTCTTCCATCTCCAAAGAGCAGAGAGGCTATTTGTGGCTGAGATTTGGGCTTATAATAGATGTCAGCCCATTAAAAAGACAAAGCTCTCTGTGCCCAGGAGCAGTTAAAGTAGACGTGAACAGTGTTTCTGTAAAGTCATGCAACACCAAGAGCTTCAAGAAAAAAGGGAACAGCTAGTTGTAAAAACAGTAGATTGTTGAAGTGAAAACATTAAGAGCATTTTCCTGCGTTCCTCGTTGCCTGAAATGTGTCAAGAACTTGTAAACATGCTATCATATGACTACTCACTTGCTTCTGAGAGCAGATAACTGTCGCCATGGGAAACAGGCCCCTCTCATGAGAATATGAGGGAGCCAAAGTGCTAATGACATAATGTCTATTTGTCCGTTTTCTACAGTTAGTCTATTCCAAATGTTGCAAATTAAGAGTAATCTTATTGTTGAAGAAACAAACTCATGCTTTGAAATGGGTTTAAAGCTACCTGTCAGATCATCAAGGGAAACTAAGGCTGATTCAACATTTCACATTAATTAAAACCTAATCTGGTTTACTTCCCCGTAAAGAGCTACTTTTAAAACATTTTTCTACATTTTTATGAAGCATTTTACAAGCTTTGCAGGTGAATAGAAATATGCTATACCCCACCTTTAAATAATAAAAACTATAAAGCGGAGAAAAATCATTCTAAATACTTCAGCCTATAAGTACAAAACAAACAACATACTCCTGCTGAACATAAAACAATTCCCACACTTTGCTCTAAACTGAAAGTTGTGAATTTACAGCTGGTCCATCAAAAATCATGACCTTGAATCATGAGCTTAGCTAAAAGTCAAAAAAAGAAAAGCACAGCAGTTTCCAACATCTTTGTTTACATGGTGCCTTTCCAGGTAAAGCAGCTCACATCTTCATGTAAATAGGAGACAATTCTGTGTTAGCTACAATAGAATGCACAGTACAATTAACTTGCAGGTTTGACTCTGAGGAAGACGAGGGGAACATTAGTATTTTGTATTTTGTGGAAGAAGTCCACTGAATTATATTTTAAAATTTGAAAGTCTAAGATCTTTCTCTGAGCGCGCCGACCTCCATTTGTAGATTGGCTGAAGCGTGAGAGATTCCTTCTACTATACAATTGACTTTCTTTAAATATCATGCGCCACAGTGTTTACATGGTATCAGGGCAGGTTTGTTTCATAGTCTAATGGAACAAGTCAGAAACTTTCCAGCAGGCGTGCTTGAGGCAGCTCGACAGGTATGTACCGGCTGTGTCATCCAGGGAAAGATTTAAGGAGAGATGATTGGCCAGCTGTCTGGAGCAGTCTGTCCATCCTCCTTTATCAGTTCCCATGAGCACCTTCTGCTGTCGTCAGCCATGTTGGATGACGCCTGTGGCCTTTTGGTGAATTAGACCTCAGCTATATTACAACCATTACAACACAAACACACGACACACATTTTGTATTAAAACATACCCAGAAGCATGAAAGGATTTTTGAAAAGAGCTCTTATGTAACTCGTAAAATACTGTATATCATCGAGCCATTTCATTTCATAATAGAGAAGGTAGTGAATACTGAAAAATGGGCACACACACACACACACACACACACACACACACACATTCAGGTATAGGAACACAAACACACATTTAGTTGGTGGTGGTGGATCAGAGGGCACCCAGATGCTGTACCACAGTGGATCTCTGTGCCTGACAGTAATGTAATAAAACTAGCAGCTCAGTCTCACACAGACCTGACTGTGCAGCAAAGCACTGTGGGTATAGTCAACACAGCGTCCCCAGAGATGCAATGTGAAACTGCTAAAAAACGGTCTTCTCTGCCTGGGCGCACACGCAAAAAGAAAAAATACAGAGTCAGTTTAATACACACGCTTTGCACTTGCACACTAAGATATCAAAAAAGAGAAGAAAAGCTGAATATACAGAGAGCATTAGCTTTATCATCCACCTGTCTGAACTGTGACCTTGCTAAGGGTGTGTGTTTATGTAGGCGACTAACACATAAGGGTGATAGATAGCCTGGAAATTATTTTAGGAGCTAAGAATATTTCGAAGTTATCTTTCCTTTTCCAGAGGGACATATTAGCCCTTTACACTCTTTCTAAGATGACCATGTGAGTCATCTGTCACCACACAGTTAACACTGTATATACAGTGGTCATGTTTTTACCTCGCTGTAATTGATTCCTCGTTTCTGCTTACATTTGTGGTCCGTTTGTGAAACCCCAGAGTCCTGCAAACAAAATGACAATTCACAATAACCAACAGTCGCGTTCTGATGTTACAAATAACATTCAACCACTCAATAACGTGTGACATTCAGCCTGTATGCACGATGCCATGAGATGAAACTGAAGAAGCTAAATGGGATGCAACCATGTTTTATAGCTGTGGCATACAGTTTGTAACATTATTTCATTACTCTTTTGGAAAAAACAATCACATTTTGATCATTGCGTGTCACTATTAAAGTGAAACATTCCTTTAAAGAGATATGTTTCTGATCTGTGAGCCCCTGCACTTTTGTATTTATTTAATTTCCTTCAACTCAAGTCGTCTGAACCATACAACCAATCAGGGTTATCTTGCACTAAACTAGGAAGTCACAGCGATTCTGTACAAGCTTTCTTCGGTGTGTTGGCAGCTCTCCCTCTCATCAAGTCTTTCTCTCTCCTCAAACAACAGCTGTGCGGCACTCACCAGTTGCTTCTTTTTTAGAACATGTTGACCGGCTATCTGTGTTTTTGTCCTCTGAGTCGACATAACCAGTTGAGTTAAACAGACAGCTTGCCGTGATAACTGTTTGTGTGCATGCTTGGTGCATAATTTGGTGGGCAAGGCTAAGTGGAGTGACAGGAGTTATCAGAAGGAATGTTTATGTTGCTTACTTCTACTATGACTACAGGGCCTGCTTTTTCGCAGCTCGAACCAAACCGTAACGCAAGTGGAGAGGGGTTGGAGGTGTGTCACTGGAGGAGAGCCGAGGCTTCAGCATGGCGGAGGAGTGGCCAAACAGCAGTTTGTTTTGGTTTAATCCTGACGCTCAAGGGCGACATCTTCTGGATCAAAAAGTCAGACGTTCTTATTTTAAAAGACCACAAGGTTAGGTAATGATAAAGTTTTCTAACTTTAAATTCAGGATTCAATTTATTGTCACGTCCATGATCTACTCTTAGCATACATGGGAGCGAGATGCCATTCTCCTCAAATCAGGCAATTATTATCCTGCAAGAGTGACTGTTATTGTTCTGCAAATGAAATACTGTCTCTTTGAAATTAAAGACTATATGTGTAGCAATAAATAATCATTTACTCTAATTTATCAGTCAAAAAGGCTCCTGTAGTTTTTCTATTTGCAGATATCTGATGTTAACAAGCTCCATGGGAACCTCCAACAGCCTTATTCTCAGCTTGCTCCCTTGAGTGAAAAACAGGGTGTTTGTTGGTGCTGATGATAATTAAGTTGATGAACATGAAATTGAAGATCCTTTGCGCTTGTGTGTGTGTGTGAGAGAAAGAAAAGTGTGAGAAAGTGTGTGTGTCAATGTAGTGAAGAGAACAGCACTAAAAGGCCATTTATAGCTGTCACACTGACAACCATTACCCATGCATTTACAGTGCTCTCAGCACATACTGTCAGGACAACTCTGCAGGCACACACACACACACACACACACACACAGAGGCACACACACACACACACACACATACTTGGCCTATACACGGCACACTCTACCTGACAGAGCCTAATTATCGACACCTCTCCTTGTCGGATGAAACAAAAAACTGCTCTATTTTCAGACTGATGGAGTCTGATGTTCCTCTGTCGTCTTCTTCTTCTTCTCTACTTCTCAGTGTCTTTTATCGCGTCTACGCGATGCCTCGCCCGCCACCCACCCTCTTATCAGACGTTTGATTCTCGACTCGTTAAATAAGACTCAAATTAAAACAGACAATGAGGAAAGTTTCCCCCTCACAGCCACTTTGATTTGTTGTGATTGTTATTCAGCGTCATAGATGGCAGTGTTTTGTGTGTGTGTGTTTATCTGTGTGTGTGTCTGTGTGTGTGTGTGTGTGTGTGTGTGTGTGTGTGTGTGTGTGTGTGTGTGTGCGTTCAGAGTGGATATGGCAGATGTGCCATCTGTCTTTGAGGCCTGCTTCATTAGTTGTCAAACAGAACAGCCACACTCACCCCTGGCCAACTATCCTGTGTGTTTGTGTGTGTGAGTGAGGCAGGGGTTTGGGATCAAGTGTTGTCTCTGCAACACTGCAGAATCTGTTTCAAGTGAGGTGAATTTAACTTATCCAAGCTCTGATTCAATATTTGTCCCTTTGGCCTGATGCAACCAGCACAACAATAATGACATACTGTGTGTGAGTGTGTGTGTGTGTGTGTTAAGAATGACAATACATTTCCCCAGGATATTTATGGGCTGTATTTTCATTTTACTGTTTTAGACCGAAGAGGAATGCGTTGAATAAACTGAACTAACCAACCATATAACCAGCAAACATAACGCATAATCAGTGTGTGTGTGTGTGTGTGTGTGTGTGTGTGTGTGTGTGTGTGTGTGTGTGTGTGTGTGTGTGTGTGTGTGTGTGTGTGTGTGTGTGTGTGTGTGTGTGTGTGCGCATTCATGTGGCTGTTGGCACTCTCTGGTGAGTAGATCTCATTTCAGAACATTCCAGCGCCATGTAAACATTTATACTCAAGCAAAGAAAATCAGTCGCATATACTCACACACGCCCACACACACACACACACACACACACACACACACACGCAAATACTCTGTGTAGCACTCGGTGCAAAGAGCAGTGTTAACACATTGAGGATGAATTCTTAATGCACCTAATATGGAGGACGTTAGGACGACAGGATGGGAGGAGACCTCAATGGGTTTTCCTAAGCAATACTTTAGGACATCCTGCTGTGTCTTAGAAGACTTTATTCAACACAAGACATTTGAACAAAGATTTAATCTCCCTTGGTGCTACATTAATTTAAAATCTGCAGAAACATCCTTTTAGAAGAGCTAAACTGTGAAGAAAACGACAGATGAAGTGCCCACTTGGGTTCCCTTCCAGTGGAGAAAGTATGAATTTGTAGGTTGGGTATACAGTGGATAAAACATGATGCTGTGGCCTCTGAGTGTTCTTCCATCGGGAGAAGAATTAATAAAGTGATCAGAAAATGTGCACACTGGGGCACCCTTGTCATGGAATAACAGTTCACAGTGCATACGTAGTGAGCACTCTTTATGGAGCAAACTCTTCACGTTGCCCTTAGGGTGCTCCTCCAGTAGAGAAGACATCATGAAGGGGACTCTTGACTCTCTTCTAGTGTAAAAAAAAAAAATGCAGTGAAATAAATGCCGTGCTTCCGGTGGAGAAAATGTTTGAATCAAAAACGGAACCATGTTTGCCATACCAACAAATGCACTCTTCGAAGGATGGGGCACTGAATTTAGACACAGCTAAGATCTCAATCTAATTCCTCAGTGCTGAGAAAATTCCCTAGAAAGACCAGAAGTTGTTTGGGACTTCGTATTTTGAGAGAAAGGTTTTGGTCTTTCCGACCAACGTCAGAGCAGTGAAACTTGTCTTGCACTCTGGTTTCAGTATTTGGCTCTTGGTAGTAACTGCTTGTTCTAATCTCATCACTAAACTTAGACTCCTATAAACTGACTTAAACTGGCATCTGGAAGAAGTGCTGACTGACCAAAGTTACATCACTTTGTAAAAATGTTAATACTTAAAAGGCCTGAGACTGGTTCACAAAAGAATATAAACACAACACACACGCAAATACTTCTACACAGGGAGTCCAAATGGTGCTCATGCTCTGTATGACTTTCTGTTCCATTCATCACCTCTCCTCTCTGCTCCCACGCTGCTCTGCTGAGGTAAATAAACAAACGGAGTGAAGATGTGCGAGGAAGAGGAAGCCAGTGGGAAGACTATCGGAGGAGGTATTAGCTCAATCACTCACCAGCACATGGATCAGGCTGCTCTTCCTATTTATCTCTCTCTCTTAGTAAGGTGTTGAGAGATGTTTTCTCCTTCTTTCTGGCGCCTCTTCTCTCTCCACGCTTACATCTCCATCCTTCTCTCCTCCACCTCTATGTACTCACTCACTTCTGCTCTTTCCTTAGGATGGATGAAGGTGAGCATGCAGCCAGGAAGTCAGTGCATCCATCACTGAGGCATTGGCAGGGCTGACCGTTGCACCGTTCTGTGAGTGATGCCACCAGGAGGGTCCACTCTGGACTCACACAGGAGGGCTGATCTCAGAGCAGCCAGGGCGAGGCAGCTGGTTGGCTGGACTATGCTGAAAAGTTTTTAAGATTCTCCTGCAAAACAAGCTGCTGGAGCCAACTTCATGGCCCTGTTTACTTTGAGTTTTACTTGTGTAAACTAGTTTTTTTTTTTTACAACAATTCTAACAAAAGTAACAACTGCTGCCTACCCCTCATTAAAGCCGCCATGAGAAGGGTTTTTATATTAAAGTTCCCATGAGTAACTTATAGTTTGCCTAGATTATGGCGACTCCTGTGGACAAAATGATACATCTAATCTCTTAGCTGATTTTGTCCTGTAGTATTTCTGATACAAACTCTGATAAAAATCTCACCCTCTTTCTTTTATAAGTCAATTGTATCACTCAATGTGTATCAATGTCTATATTTTTGCGGTAGAAAATGTAATCAAAGGCAATGTGCTGCAACTTTATTTGTCTGACACTTACCCTGCAATAGTGGGTTCAGGCTGAAATTAAACTAAATTGAAATACTTTCAACCATCATGGTTTCGTAGTTCATTAACAGACAACACTATTCATTTCATTCTGATTCATAAGAAGTCAAAAGAAATCCAAACAGGAGCTGTAATGTCTGCTATAAAATATACTGATGGCAAAATCTTTGTCGTAATAGAAATCTGCCAATCATGGTGAAGATCAGTTTGTTTTTACTTCCCTTGTTTGAAGGGGGATGATCCATGTTAGTAGATGATGTGGGACAAACTCCACAGTCCTTGGCCTTTGCAAAATTACAAAATAATGTGGTTTAAAACTTAAATGATAATAACCTCTGACGATACCAGCTTGTTTTTTTTTTTCACTTTACCTTCACCTTTTAACTTCACATGTGCACCTTTCCACACAAGAACTGTGGATTTTATCCCCCCAACACTTCCATTCAAACAGCTTTAGACATGTATTTGTTTGTATGTGTGTTCAGTTTGGAAGGCAGTAAAAATTACAGGAACTTAAAACTTTACATTGTAAAAAGTATAAATACCAGTACTATTTTAAGAACAAACTTGAAACTTGATTATACACCTGTTTAATTCCCCAGACCGGTTTAGACTCTGATGTTGTTGTAATCCTGTTTTTAATTTAAGGAACTCAGATAACAGTGAACTCAGTTCCTATATAGTTTCCCGTGGCCTGGATCTTGTGGTTGCCTGTCATACAAAACAAATGGTATAAGTTCAAAAGTGTAACCATCATCAACTTGAACTGCACCACATATTTTAAGACTAAGAATAAGCCATGCATGCTAAGAAAGACAGATTTAGATATTTCACCTCAACACAGTGATTGACTCTCCATTCCTACTTTGAACACCTGCTTTTGGACTTTGTAAGTTGAGTTGATTATGTACCATCTCTAGAGAAAGTGTGAAATGCTTCACAGACAACTTTCTAGCACAAAGCTCTTTCCCCCCCATTTCTGGTTTTTGCTCATTATTCTCAGGAAGGACATAACAGAGCTGAAAGGATTAAAAAGGACAATGATGATGAAATAAATGAACGAGAAAAAATAGAAAATGAACAACCTAGAGGTTTGATTAGATTACACTTTGGACAGATTTTTCTTTTTTGGGGGGTTAGAGGGAGAATCGACCTCTGAAACTATAGGGGGGTAACTTACAAAAATTCCAAATTATATAATAAAATACACATCCAAATCTACAAGAACATAAGTACTGATGATTGAAATTTGAAGCTCTATGATTTGGCCATCCACATGAAAACTTTTAACTTCTTCTTTGGATGATCTTTTGAACCAAACAGCATGCATTACATGGTTCATTTCAGCTTGTTTGCAGGTGAACTGCACAGAGTGATGTCTGTGTACTTATATACACGCTAGATTTACTTCAAGCATGCTAGCAGCATTCAATCCATTATATGTAATTAGGCAATCTGGGTGTGTAATGGTGGATGAGTTTGTGTGTATGTAGTGGTCTAAATGTTTGTGAAGACGGAGTGTGATCACAAGCATGCTTAAAAATTAAACTACATGCATCCATTTTTTGTTATTATTATTAAAGAGGGATGTGAGACTGTGGATGGAAACTGTGAAGAGTTTCCTTGTTTTTCAACTAACACACACCCGCACGCACGCGCACACACACACACACACACACACACACACACACACACACAAAGCGTTGTAATGAAGGAGCTAATGTAGACCAGCTTTCTCTCAAATACAACACAATTACAACAGATTACACAGCAATGGCTTCCATATGGTTCACAAAAAGTTGGATTACCACCCTCACACTGTCTGTGTGTGTGTGTGTGTGTGTGCGTGTGCATGTGCATGTGTGTGTGTGATAGGTGGTTTCCTTTGGACCACCACCAACATAGCACACTGGTTTACAATATACTGAATAAGGCAAGCTTTGGAAGGGAGCGCTGGGTGACAGGATGAGGGGGTGATGAAGAGAATGGGAAGAACTGAGTCCATGTTTTTGGGTTATGTTGTACAATGTGTGTGTTTACTGAGTACAATTTATTATTTAAAAAACTAAAAAAGCTTTTCTTATGGATTAATGCAGTGTCCATTATGTCATTTAAAAATACAATTGTGTTTAATCAAATCAAATTCTCCAACATGCTCAAAAATGACTTACTTAAATACATCACCATGTATATCAGCCCAGAGGAAAGCTGTCAGACAATCTGAGGCAGACTGAGCATGCTGCTCCGTTTATTGGAGCACTGACCAGTACAACACCTTAAAAAGTTGCCCTTGTGTCGCAATGTTTGTGATGCTGTGTTTCCAGTTGTTGTTGATCGAGGACCAAAATCTCTGACTGCTTGTAGCCAGATATCAGAGAGCAAGAAATAAGAGGCAAACTGTTTTATTTGGGAGATGAGGGTGAGGAGAATATAATGAGAATGTGTGTTTTATCATGAATGTCTGTACTTAGCTGTGACACGCTAGCATTTAACAATGAATGTGAATGTGAAACTGAAACTGAATGCATTGTACATTTTTGGGCATTTTATGCCTTTATTCTATAGATAGGACAATGGATAGAGCAGGAAATCAGGGGGAGAGAGCGAGGAATGACATGCGGGAAGGGAGTAGTGATGGGAAAAGCAGTTCTTTTCAGTGTACTGAATCACTAGAATCAGTTCAGTAAAGTGATTCGTTCAAAAGATTCGTTCACCGAATCGTTCAGTACTTCTCCGCAGCGCTGTCTGTGAATCAGAATTTAATAAGCTGAAACACGGCCGAACGTTTAGTTCTGCTCGCGATCGTACTGAGAACAGCTGGTGGTGAATAATAAACCAATGAGCTGAGAATTTAGTTGGATAAAGTTACAGTTTGCAAACTGAAAGCTGCTAAAACAATCACATTTATTTTCCCCGACCGTTCTGTTCAGTACGTTCAGTTCGTTCACTGAACGAGAGATCCGCTCTTCCTCTCAGTTCGTTCAGTGATTCACGTCGGAGCTCTCGTTCAGTTCGTTCACTGAACGAGAGCTCCGCCTCCGAGTCACTCTCTTCCTCTCAGTACGTTCAGTGAACGAAACACTGACTGAACGTGAACGAGCGAGACTGCGAGTCACCAGCCTCAGTCACACACACACACACACACACACACACACACACACACACACACACACACACACACACACACACACACACACACACACACACACACACACACACTGTACTGACTGAGGATAGGAGGGAGGGCGGGCTTTGAGTGACTCTTACGGTCTAGAGAGAGAGACACGAGACGGGAGAGAGGAGAGCGCAACTGAAGTTGAGAAATGAACGACTCTTTTCAGTAAGTGATTCAGTTCAGTTCGTTCACCCAGATGATTCGTTCGTTTTGAACGAATCGTTCACGAACTACACAACACTAGAAGGGAGTAACAGGTGGAATTGGAACCTGGGCTGTCTGCTTGGAGGACTGCAACCTAAATTGTATCCACTCCTAAACTCACCTGCACCCGTCATTGGCTGGGGTGACACACCAGCTCCCCCCTCAGAAATTTCCCAAAACAAACCAAAACATCAAAATACAGGCAGATGACAGAGTCTCTGCAGACACAGTCCCCACCACACATGTATGGAGGTTTATACTGTATTTGTTAGGAAACAGCTATTGACTCTGCTTTTAAATTGCCTCAGTGTAGGAAAAGAAATAAAGCTGCCATGCCCTGCCTTTAAAGACAATGTCCACATGTTTGAAAATGTGTAAAGAGGAACAGATGAAAGGAAATGCAGGGTGGTGCTGAGAAGTTAGATGAGGTGAGGGGAAAGTAAATGTCTGAGGCGCACCTGGACAGGTGAATGATGGATTAACCTTTCAACCAACCGCAGGAGTGCAGCCTCCATCAATCCATCAACTAGGCAGGAAACCACCAATCACACCACAGGGTGGAGGAAAGACCCGCCCTCTTTCTAGCAGGGTATTCACTCACACACATCTCTTTAATTAAAAGCCTGAGAGTGCAGATCCATCGAGAAGAACGCATGTGGAAACCTCTGAGGTTCTCCTGAGATGAACTCACATGGTTTTACGCTCCTTTTACTTCTCTGAAACAAACAAACAGACATTTTTCAGATCATTTTTCTTGTGTTTTCCCCACCACATTCACAGGCTGTCCCACTGCAGTGCCAATGTTTTCAATAGAGTTAAATATCAGACCTAACCCAAACCAGAACCAAACACTGCAGCTGTAACCGCATGAATCAAACAATGTAAGACTCCAGGGACACCTACACGTCCAGGAGGCATATGACCCGTCTGTGTGAGCCAGATCTGATCCTATTTAGTCTCTCTGTGACTCGTCTCTCACAGTCTGTCTCTCTTTACCCCCTGCTCCCCTCGGCTGCTGCTGATGTGTGGTAGACCTCAGACTATTGTGTTGCAAATGTGAAAGTTTTCCTAAATAGACCGTGGTCTGTTCTATTTATGGGAAACGGACAATCAACAGCATGTTTTTTATATAAAGGCATCAAGTTTTACTTGCATGTGCATTGCATTTACATCTGTTTTTAGACCAGGAGCAGCCTTGATCTTGTTTCTCTATTTAGTTAACAACTGAAACTACTTCAAATAACCGAGCTTTGTAGTGTAGCTTGTGCACTCAGGAGAACTGTTGTGGAAAGTTTGAGTTTATTTCAACTTGAATCTTGTATTTGTTTTTTATTGTCATCCAACATATTAGTAACAATAACTCTGTGCCTTCTTTGTCAAGGATTTAGATCTATGAAAGCTGTAACGCAAGTCTAACAAGAAGTCTAACATGGAAAAAAACTCAAGCAGTCACATAATCACTGCTTCTTAACAGCCCTAAAGGGAGATTAAACACATTACAAACATGTCAAACAAGGAACTGATTACTCAAATCTTTGTGAACATACACTTTAGTTTACAGACTGACAGTGTGGTTCAACTTTGACCTACCAAACAAATCTTTTTGTTTTCTCTCTTTTTTGTTTTTTACCTTGAAAAAATGTAAGAGAAGAAATCTTGTTATAAACAGAACTGTATTATTATTGTTTAATTTCCTGTTGGTCTTATTTGCTGTTGACACTTTGTTTATCAAACTTTAATAAATACAATAGGGATGAAGCATAGACTCAATAAAACATGGACGATGGTCTTAGTGATGTCACCCCTTGTTTTTTTTTTTTTGAGTTTTGAAGCCAAACAATAGGCTAATGGTCGCCATGTCGGAAATGCTATCTCCACCAAACTTTCTATAAATCTCGTAACAGGCAAAAAGTTGGTATGGAGGTGGACTGAACTGTTCAGGAAACAGCTACAACATGCCCATCTGTCAATTAACTCAGTCATGTCCCTTAGGTTGTTACACAAAATGATGGATAACTCTCAGCAATAGTATCATTAAAGTTAAAAAAAAAGATCCTGTACAGTGAGTGTCAATAAAGACATGAGCTATTTAGAACTAAACCATTTTTGAAACCAGGCTGTAAACATGGTCTTTTAAATATGGGCTCTAATGGGCATCCTTACAAAATCATGTCCTTACAAAGGACATTTTCTGGGAGAAGCGGTCCTGAACGTTTAGATAAACTACTTCAGGAGGAAATGTTTGCAAACAGCTTTAGTTTAGTAGTGTATGTCTTTTGAATTTGATATCTTGTTTTAGACCATCCCTCATATAGAGTTTGATGTTGATGGTCAGTTTTTGATGGTGTCATAAATAATTCAGGTAAAATATCTTTTTTTAATTTTTTTTTTTTTAATGAGCTTAAAGAGTGACTTCTAAGTCTTTGCAGGACATAGAGCTCAGCAGCAGACTCTTTCTGGCTCCTCAGGTTTCTGTTGTCATATTTCTGGGAATTTGATGCAATGTTTGGAAACCAGGCAGCAGCCAGGCAGGGTGGATTGCACTTTCACTGTGTTTGTGTGAGTGTGTGTGTGTGTGTGTGTGTGTGCGTGCGTGTGTGTTTGTGTGTGTGTGTGTCTTCACCGACTGCTCAGCCAAAAATGATTGTGTCATTACAGCATCCAGGACTTGAGAGCTCTCACACACCCACTCACACACACATCCACCCCCTCTCACACACACACACACGCGCACACACACATTCAGGGTTTATCCGCTCTCTAGTCCTGGACTCTGTCAGTCATGCACAGTGTTCTCACTCCTCACTTTTCTGATGTCATTTGGGAGTGGATTGATGGGCGGAGGGGGCTTATGAGAAAGGCACATACACACAAACATACGCACACGTACACACACAGAGGTCTGGTTGGGTGTTAATTGTGAATTATGGGTTTTTAATGCCTAACACTGTGGCTGATCCAGAGAGAAAAGTCAGGCCAACTCACAGTTTATCAAACAATTCTCCCTGTGTGTTTGCACGTGTGTGAGTGTGTGATAATATAAAACAATTCACAGCAGGCGTCAGATACACATGCATGAAGCTTGTGGAAGCCAGTACTCATAAACACAAACAGCATGTGTGAAACTGAGAAAAAAAAATGCTGGGGAGAAGTCAGAGATGAGGGGGTTCAGGAGAAGAAGAAAAGGTAACGATAAATACAGAGAGAGAAAGTCATATGTAGAAAAAGGATAATGGCTTCCATATGAGAATGTCAGAGTGTTTTCCTCCTCACTTCTTGCTCTAATCATATCAGCTGCAGTCGGGCTGTTTCCAGCTTTCATAAATTTGAAGTATGCAGCAAGTTTCAGGATCCAACTTCCTTTCCATAAACACACCTTAGAAAAACAACCCGAGTGTGTGAGAGAGTGTGTATCTACTGTACGACACATGCACACTCACAAGTGTTAATGGTATTTTGGACCTGAGTGTGTTGACGTACTCTACAAGTTGTGTATTTTGTGTGTGTGCACGGATCAGGAGGTGATGAGTGCACTGAATTAAAGCTCTCTTGTAAGCCATAAAATGTATGTTAGGAGTTAAGTTGTTCTTGTTTTATAAAGATTTACACATTCTAAACATGGTGATTGAGTTATGTACCACATTACTAGTCTTTAAAGGATCTAACACAACTTAATTCAGTGATTAAAGAAAAAAAAAGACAGGATGTTTCCAGCTCTCAGAATCTTTTCTTCAAAATCTGGTTTGAAGTCTTACAAAGAAGCCATGAAAAAAATCATCTCTTCTCCTTTAAACTATCTAACAGCAAGTTGTCACCCAGCAAAATAGTTGAACTGAACAGTTGAATTTTTCAACACCCTACAAGTGCACATTCAGGATAGATTCTTTTGTAACATAAAGGGCTTATGCTTCATACGCTCACAATGTTTTTCTCTTTTTCAAACCTGCTTAAGCTAGCATTGAAATGGTACCCTCTTGTCCATTAACTCCATAAAAATGATACTTTTGCTTCAAAACTCTTTCTCTAAAATTGTCCTCTGTTGTGCACACCAAAGAGTAAACTCATTTTTATGGTGTTCAAGCTCTGATGTCTGTGTGATCTGATTGGATGTGTTTGTGTAACACACACACGCACACACACGCACACACACATACGCATTTAAACTTGAAAGATGTGTCTAATGTTGAGAAGTGTGTTTTGTGTTTTGCAATAAGTCTGAGGCTGAGAAGTGGTGTATAGTTGTGCAAATCTGGGCTGACATTTTGCTACTTGTGTGTCAAGATTCCATAACTTTCGATCAGTGTTATTTCAGAGTGTAAAAAGAGAAACCCTTCGCGAAGAGAAACCCAATAATCTGTACAGAGGAAGAAATGTTCAATGTTCTTTGATGACATGCTTTAGTAATTTCTTTCCTAGGGATACTTTTGATGCCAAAGACGTGAGGAATTTCTTCTCATCTCTCTCTCAGATTTAATTACAGCAATTTACGATTTCATAAATTAAAAACATGTTTAAGTCTGCAACTAACTTCTTTAGACATAGTTCTTTCTTTTTTTATGGATTGTAAAACTTGATGGTTAAAAGCTTTTATTTTATAACAACCGGAATCAACACCCACTAGAGCACAATACACAATTAGTAAAAAGAGCAAAAAAAACATCAGAACATAATAAAGAGTTATACAAGTTTTTTGTATTTAGTTAGCTTTCACCATAATTATATTATAAGTATAATGCATCAGAAAAAGCTTGACTGCAGATCAGCATCAAGGGGTTAAAGTCCAAGGCAGCTGATGAACTATTGATAACTGTTCGATCCCTGGTGGTGTGTCTCGGTGTTTATTGCAGCAGGAGATCAAACCCCACACAGTGCCCATGTGTTGCACACTCGAGTCAGAGGTTTTCTACAAAAAGCTCCCAAGAGTGGTAGAGCAGGTCAGCGGAGGCCGCAGACCTCCTGCCTGAGTGCTCAGCTGGCAGCACAGAGCTTCACAGAGCTCTGAGGGGATGTGTTGAGAAACAGTTAAAACACTGTGTGTGTGTGTGTGTGTGTGTGTGTGTGTGTGTGTGTGTGTGTGTGTGTGTGTGTGTGTGTGTCTGTGTGTGTGTGTGTCTGTGTTAATGTGCATGTGTGTTGATGTGCTCCCTCTGCTTAAATGTTCACAAATTAGATAATATCAGGAGTTAAGTACACACACACATACACCCACACTCCTTGGTTCAGTGGGCAGAGGTTTTGTACAATTGGCTCAGGTTCAACAGCAACACTCAGCAGATCGAGAGCACTATGGAGGAGTGAGATCTGCCTTGAGAGGTTAGAGTGATACATATTTCTTGTAAATGTAAGTCTGTTTTTCTACTTTTTATTGTTGATTGAAAAAACATACAATTGATTCAGCGTGGACCAGGTCAAAATCCTACATGTGCTCTTCTCATCACCTGATTTTGGTGGGTGGATTTCAGTGATTAACTGATATGTTCTTCTGCAGAAGGGAACGTATTGTGCACGTACAAAGTTTTGCCCACTGCAGGTCATGTAGTGCTCTCCGGAAGGATTGGTCTAAAACTGACAGGTAAATGAAAGTGTAAAGGGCAGGATGTGAGGTGTCATAAGGCCTTTTCACAGATTCCCTAAACTCTCCTAGAAGGCTGAGTAAACATGGTATGCATGTTCACATGTATGACCACAAGAACATTGCTGGCACATACTAAAATATATTTTCTTGTTTCAAATCCTCATTGCTGAGTTGAAAGACCATGAGTATGTTTGAGTCAAATCATGTACCGCTCAGGGTCCGTGAGGCAGACACCCTCTCTATTTAAAACTTTCCTATTTGATAAAGCTTGTAGTAAGGGCTGCATATCACTGCATGCCACTAACTGTAAATATTCATATACCATTTAAGTAACCAACCATTTATCTTCCTGGGAGTTCCTGAGCTCCTTGTCATCTAGGTTCCTCTGGATCGTCGGTGTGGACGGCCTGCTGCTGTGGATCTGCCTGACTTCAGCTGCTCCAACTATTAACATCAGCCTCACATTCTTACTGCTCTAATTAACATTATCAAACCATTTTATCGTCATCATAGTTGCTAAAGTTAATATTTGAATACTCAGTCTATCATCACATTTTATTTCTAATGCTAATATCACAATTTTACCCATTATAACTGGAATTTTAGCCATAAATCTTTTTATTCAATGTCATATTTTTTGTTGCTCTTTATTTCTATCCAGCTCTTTATTTCTCCATCCCCCTCTATCACAGTCACAGCAGATGGCTGTTCACCATGAGTGTGGTTCTCCTCGAGGTTTCGGCTTTTAAAAAGATGTTTTTTTTGCCCCTCTTTCTTTGCTAAATGTTGGTTTGGCTAATGTTTCTGTGCCGCAGGTCATTCATCAAATGAAAGAAGGATTCAAGTAAACGTCTAGAAAAAAAAGAAGAAATTTCTGGTATTCCGGTCAAAGGGGTTGGTGAAAGTTTTTTGTTATTTGAGTCATGTGGGTCCATGTAAACACTCTGATTGTTTCTTCTTGGTTAGGGTAAAATTATTATAATAACACATGATATTATAATATATTTAGTAAAATACTGTACACGTCTGCCCCACCTGACTATACGAGTTTCCTCTTTTGTTATTGCCAGAATGGAAAGAAACAAGGCAGGGAGCAAAGCAAAACTAATCCATAACCGGAACTACAGTCTGTAAGCCACTTGAGATATTGATGATTGGGATAGGTGTTACTCACGGTGAAAAGTGATGGCATGAAATCAAACACCCATTAGTCATATCGTCAGCATGCATTCAAACCAGAAGAGCTGAATGTCTCTCTTTTTAAATAAAGAATGAAATCATCACATAAAGGACTGACTCATCTCTGCCATCCAGTACACATTTGTAGGCATCATCTCGGTGACAATCCTAACTTCTTGGCAGCAGGTGATGACATAAGTGATGATGTAACAGTTCCAGATTTAAAGTGACTCATAGAGAGAATGTCATTCTTCTCAGATCAACACCTGGCAAAAGAGATTCTCTTAAAGATTAATAAAATGTAAAAGCAGTCAAAGTTAACATTGGACCAGAACAAAAGAGAACAGAAAGCACATTTTGCACGTTTGTTGTCTAAAGCAGTGGTTCTCAACTGGTCTAGCCTCAGGACCAACTACCTCCTCATCGAGAAATCGTGACCCAGAGTTCTGAAAATGTTCAACCACTCAGATGTATTTAATGGAAAAAGAGCAGTTTGGACCTCGGACGGAACAGGCAGAGAATAACAAAGCAAATCATAAACTGTTTGCAACATTTTTATCCAGGCACACTTTAGTGACCCACTGAAAACATCTCTCCGACACACCAGCTGAGAACCACTGGTGTCAAGAGATGGTTCATTAAAGAAGAGCTAGACGGTTATTCATTAGTTAAGTATTTATATTGGGGGTTTTTTTCTCAAAAAGTGGACAAAAAAGTCATGAAAAAATACATGTTATTGAGACATTTATGATTGATTTAATATATATTAAGTAATGCCAGTGATATACGTCTATGCATCCCAATGTCAGGCTGGAAAAAAAGTATGAATGCACATAAAGCTTTTGTTATATTTACTTGCTTTTTCAGAATAAACTTTTCATTGTTTTAAAGAAAGGGAATGTTTTCCTCTTCCTTACACATCAATAATTTACTGTTTTATATTTTACAATTGCATTAATTATGATGATAAACGAAAACATTGTTTCCTTTTTTGCCTCATTTTGCATACATGGTGTGCCACTCACAGCTAGCAGTGACCACAGTGTGGACATTATGAGACAGTTTTCTGCCACCATAAATGAAGCACTTCGTTACACATTTTTGTCCACAGCCTGAGGGACACACACCATCACCCGTGAGGGAGGAGAAACAAGGAGGTGTGAATGTGTGACAATAGATGAGGCGGAGGACGAAGGGAGGAGGTAGAGCGGGAAAAGAAAAAAAGAAGGCAAATGTGAACATATTTGTGAATATATTCATGGGTAATGGATTACACAGGAGCAAAAGATAATTGTTTGGAGTATTCGTTCCAAGTCCCAGCTCAATTTCAAACCCTCCTTTTAAGTGAGTGGGTACAAGTGTGTGTTACAAGTGGAGTAGGAGAGGCAGTGAGCGAGTGTCCTCCTCCGTACCTCGCTTTGCCACTCTCTTTTCAATTGACACACACACACACACGCACATACACACACACACACACACGCACATGCACACACACACACACACACGCATACAAGAACAAATGGTTATATTTCATTGTTCTACACCTCCTGATGGTTCAATG
Source organism: Labrus mixtus (assembly GCF_963584025.1). Classification (NCBI taxonomy): domain Eukaryota; kingdom Metazoa; phylum Chordata; class Actinopteri; order Labriformes; family Labridae; genus Labrus; species Labrus mixtus. Next base: position 14,899,508 of record NC_083625.1, on the reverse strand, counting down.
ATACAGAAACATCACCTTTCTATCAAGAGACGACTCCTTTATCACTCACCCTCATACACATCATCATCGTCACCATCACAGTCACCCTCCTCTTCTCTGTCACTCTCCCATTCCCTCGACTCTTTCTCCATCTCTTACTTATCCTCATATCAATCCTCTGTGCATCTTTGTCTTCCTCCTGTTCCCAAAATCTTAAAAAACTTATCTTCAGTTAAATGTATAAAATGGTTCATGGTTAGCCTCTTCAGAAAAATATAACTAACACTTATCACCTTATTTGTCCTTGATACCATCATGACAATAATAAAGATATAGAAATGAATAGAATGTTATTTCATGTTACTTTTAATACAAACAGATCTTATTGTGCGATCAAATCATAAAACTCTGATATTTTTCTGCAGAGATTCGTAACAACATTTGAAGGCACAGACAAATGATGTTGTTTTGCTAATAAAGGTCGAATCACAAAACAACACCTGTATGTCACTCTAGAGGACATATAAATGATTTATTTTGCAAATGAAATGGAAGAACAAGATAATTTGGAGGATTTATTATTATTTATTATTATTCACATTCTTTCAAATCATGTGGAGGAATGTTGTTTTTCATACAGTAGATTAGGGTTTATAGCAAAGATGAATACAGAGGTAATTAGGTATTAAGATGGGAATACATAACATTCTTTTAGCAGAAGCTATATTGTAATCCAAAGCGGAGAACATCAGAGAGTAATTACAACACAAGCAAGGTGAAGTGGCAAAGACACAAAAACGGACGGGCTTGTCCTGCAACCTCACCTCTTGTATTTACCACTTGGGAAATCCTGGGAACAGAACAAAAAACAGGAAAAAACAAACAGCTTTAAGTCGATCGGTAGTCAGAGCACTGCAAAAAAATATATAATTAAGGTCAAAATAGAGTCATTAACAACATCGACAGCTGTTCTTGAGAGTTCTTATCAACATCTTTAGCTTTTTTCTTAAAGGTGCTGATCAAATGGAGTTTGGTAGTTCGTTCCACCAGTCAAGGGCAACAGAGGAGAGTAGTCTAGCTAGGGACCTCAAGCTGTGTTGTGAAGGTTGGATCAGATACCTTCAATTGGCAGGCGATGAGAGGAAGAGCTGGGTGTCGTCAGCATAGCGATGGTATGTAACTATAATATCTACTGTTCAGGAACAACCTACATTTGTTATGTTACATAATATTAAAGTGAAAGATTTACTTGGATTATGGATACTTTTTCGTGATCAAATCAAAGATTGCATATGCATTTATATAGGGCCATTGGATGAAGCTCAGCGTAAGTTCAAGCAGTAAAGATGATTATGTTTCATAATCGTTCATACATCCATTAATTAGTCATCATTCATTCATGTTACTCCCTCTCTACCTCTCTCCTGTCTTACATCTCAGGTTATCGGCTGATAAGGGGCGTTAAGTCTTTGATTACTTAACCAACCAGACTTCAACACGACCTCTATCGACCAATCATCCTGCTGCTGTCAATTTTCAAATCTCTTCTCCTCTCTTTTGCTGTTAGTTTGTCGTCTCAGTTTGTTCACTGTGAGCGTCCTCCTCAGAAGGCCACTCCTCATCAAATCCTGCATACTTCTATCACCACCACCAGTGTCTAGACTCCTTCATGGGGATCCTATCCAGCGGTTGGCCTCTACCCTTTGAGTACATGAAGAGATCATGATGGAGTCTAATTGTCAAAGGCACTGCTCATTTCTCTTTTTCCAAACTTGTAAAATAAATAATTGTTCTCTCATAATTAAGTCACTCCTGATTGAATTACCAGTGTCATGCATGCAAACCCCTAATGTCCACCAGGGTTAGGGTTAGGGTTAGGTTATTTACAAATCCTGAACTGCAGTGATAATGGGCTGAAGACTAGACAGATGTACTTTTGAGTAAAGTCAACGGAGGCCTTGAGGGTAACATAGTAAAACCAAACACTTATCAAGCACCTATAGGCAAAACTATACGTGCACATGCTATGTTACAGGTTTGCAAGTGAAAATCAACAATAAAAGACAGAAAGGTAGAATCCGTATGCAGTATATCTAATTTTATAGTAGTCAGTATGGCAGGGGACAGCAAGTAGGATGTAAAGAGGATTTATAAATGCTTTTCTCATGCAAGATGATTTGCTTTTCGGTTGCCACTGATCTGAAGTTCTCCACATGCTTTAAAAGAGGTTGAACCTGTATTTATTTTTTGGTCAATCTATCAATCAACCTTACATTAAAACATAATTGAACAAATTCCCAGTAAATTAGCAACATCAAATTACGGTCACAGTGTTGATTCTGAAACTGTTCTTTGAGCAGATCAAAAGCTCAAACCTGCGTTTGTTTTAGCCGGTGTAGACAAAGGTTCTTAATAAAGCTGGAGGAAGACAAGAGGAGGGAGGAAAGTGGGGATTAGGGAATGTGTGTGTGTGTGTGTGTGTGTGTGTGTGTGGTGTGTGTGGGGGGGAGGGTGTTGTTTTTCCTGATGGGGTTAAGTGCAACCGGAGTGTGATGTGGGGATGGAGGGAGGATGAGAGGGATAAAAGAAGAAGAAAGAGATGAAAAAAATTGAGAGAAGAGATCCATTAGCTAATGGATGTCTTCAGTCCTGTCTCCTCACACTTGGTACTATCACACACACACACACACACACACACACACACCCACACACACACACACACACACACACACACACACACACACACACACACACACACACACACACACACACACACACACACAAACACACACACAGGCAACAAGCCATAGAGTCAGAATGTGTTTTATGAACTGTGAATGTGACGCTCAAACAAATCGAGAGCATTCCTCACCTCATCTAACACTGCCGTAAATAATCCTAAATTACACTCATATCACTCTTTGAAATAAAAATGTGTTTACACTCCAAACACATGTGGATGAGTGTGTGTGAATGTGTGTGTGTGTGTGTGTGCGTCATTAGACACAAACTAATTGGTGTCAATAAGACATCTGTGGCTCCTCTTTGATTAGGCCTGCAGGCTATGGAATAGGAGAATAACACCTCACATGCACACTCCCAAACCCTCCCCCCCCCCCCCCCACACACACACACACACACACACACACACACACACACACACACACACACACACACACACACACACACACACACACACACACACATGTACACACATAAACACACTGCCTGTAGTTGCCGATAGCTAACTCTAGGCAGGGCCCATCTGTCTCATTACTGAAATGGGTCTCATTGGAGAATTGTATTGTTTATGAACACACACACACATACAAACATTCACATGCACAAATGCACATACACACACACACACACACACACACACACACACACACACACACACACACATGCACAGTAAGTATGACCACATGTTTGGTAGGGCTGGTATCCTTGTTCAACACCAACACTTCTGGATTTGATGTGACAGAAGAATGGAGGAGAAATGAAAGATTTAAATAATGAAACAAAAACCCGCTGAGTGAAGAACAGCCCCCTCCATCTGACTTTTTACGACATACTGTGGAACTGATTGACCTCACTGAAATATTTTCCCTGAGAAGTGTTGAAGTTTTTATAAGTGAATTAGTGACACATCATATTTCAAATCATTTATTTCACAATTTCACATCTTGTCCACCTCAAATTTTCTTTTATAACCCTACAGATTTACTTTTCAGGGGGATCACCCTCTATTTGCTGTTCACACACTTTGATACAATTTCCATTTTTTGAAAGGTTGATTTTAGCTTTTTTTGCCAACGGATTGGTGAAGCTACCACTAGTTAGGGAAAGAGAGAAGTACAAGTGATAAGATATTTTACTTTACTTCAAAGGCCTGCGATGCATATTTCATTCCATGTACTGAAATGAATGAATTTTTTTCTGTTCCTCAATAATTCTAACCATTTCCCAAATGGTCAGAGACTTTATATGAACAGTGGTTTCCAGGTAGTTGCACAATGGTAATTTCTGTGTTTAAAGAATTGCTGCAATGCATTGTGGGATTGTCATAGAAACTATACTCTCTATGTTTCATTGTTGGAAGACTGTTTGGGCAATTATATTCCTTTTATTGATAGGAAAGAAGAGAGAGACAGGAAGCATTGGGATGAGAGATTGAAGGATGAAATACAGCGAATGTCAAGGGTCAGACTCAAGGACTGCAGCCTCTGCACATGGGGCACACGCTCTAACCTCCGAGTTAAACTAAAGCCCCTCATTGTTGGATTTTTGAGAGCATTATATTTGTCACATACAGATGCACAAGGGACCCCTCTGAAACTCAAGTAAATTGCCTTATAAACTAATTTTGCACAGATGCTGATTTCAATGCCATCAATCTGCACGAATAAAATATTACTTGTTTTCCTGAGCACTGTGCTGTAGTATCTTATGACCTTGGTGTACATTTTATTTTAAGTATAAAAAATTCACAGCTGAAAGTTTCATCTTTACCCCTCATGTGCATTAAACAGCATTCTGAGTGGCAGAGATGAGCAACATGACATCCAGTGGTGCTGCCCTGCTGGCAACCAAGCTCTAGTTATGCGTTAGTTGATGTGTTTTTATGGTTGTCCTGTGTTATGCTTGTTTTATTGTAAAAAGCACAGAGCTGTGTGTTTCCTCTGCACTTTTTCCCAAGTCAAATTTCCCCCTCGGGAAATAAAGTTGATCAAATCTAACCTAATCTAAAACCAAAAATGGACACTTTTTTCACAGAGAAGAAAGAACTTTAATTAAATATAGTGAAAGTCAAAAAGTTATTTTACACTTCAGTTTAAAACAAAGTAAAAAAAAATCCACATTATCATCTTTACAGTAGTTTCCTGTGTACTCTCCACCTGCTCACTGACTCTGCTCATAATGTGAGAAAGAATGACGAACACAACTGTTGGCCTGAGCGCAGACAAGCCATGATATCTGCAGCTGTCGAAAGACGAGTGCTTCTGATCAAACTTCATTTAATCAAACCTTCATGTACTCCATCCTGTACAGGTATTTATATATGCACTATGAAAAAAAAAACATCGCACATACTCAGACACACACTTTCAAGCTGTCTCACAATTAGACACTAACAGAAGAGTGGTCTCCAGACCCAGTTTGGGATCAAATAAATAGGTGGCTCATTTTGAAATGAAAGAAAAGTGAGGAAAATAGAAAAAGAAGGGCAAACATAAAAAAAAAGTATTAACAGCACAATCAGAACAAAGTGAGAGGGAGGACAGGAACCCTGACTGGAGCAGAAAAAAAAGTGGCTGCAGAAGGATCAAGAAAGAGGAAAGACTTTGATATCTTTCAGACTTCATTTTCCACCTTTAAATCCATTAAATGGAAGACTAAAGCAAATAATCATAACACATTTGTGAACACTACACATACACAATGCAGCAACATTAAGTAAACTTGTACATAAATTATACAAAAAAACACGGGGCACTTTGAAAAACATTCTCCTACTTCTTTTACATTTTTCAAATGAGGAAATAATGAAACACTGTGGCTGTTTTTAGTTTGATAGAAATTAGAAAGGAGGAAGTTTGGCTTTTAAAAAACAGATGAGTTGAGACAAAAACAAAAAGAGATTTTGTGACACATTCAAATCAGTGGACATTTGAGAAAAAAAATGAGGAATCAATCTGAACAGCCTTAAGGATCAAATTTTTAAAAATATCCCTAATGATACATCCCAGTTTTATTAATAACTGCTTTTACTGACAGACTTTCTGAATCAGCTGCTGATGCTTACAAACGTATAAACTTATAACCTGAAGGACGTTTTTTCCATATCTATGGAGCACTAACTAACATCAAGGCAGCTGGAGGAAAAAGGAAGGATCTAAAAGATTGCTGATAATAAACTATATTAGCACTTCACAGTAGTTACAATTTACTTTCAGATTATTTCTGTGTCATTGAACTGTACATATCATTGCATTCTTACACACTTTTTGACTGTGCTAGACAAGAAAATAACAAAGAAACTGTGGCATAAGACTGTTTAAGAATCTCAATCAGGGGAGTTGGCAGAATAAAACTTCATAATTATGAATTAAGACGGTTGAAAAACACAAAGAAAACGTGGCACAGATGAAGGAGCTGTGGATTTTACAGCGAACCAACAGCTGCTTTCCTCTTTCTTTTAAGACTGGCTTGTTGTCCTGCACTGCAAAGACAAGATTTGGAGACTCATAAAACAAGTGCAGACTGGGGAAGAGAACTTTTAGATACAGTTACACTGTAACAAAATAACTTAACTCAAGGGCAGTTTATATAAATGACCTGACACTCTTTGCAGCCCTGCTTTTAAGACACACAGTCCCAGGGATGTTGAGAAATAAAATATCAGTGCCAAATGCCTTTTAAATATATGACTTCCTGCTTTTTTCTACCCGCCAAAGGGAAGATAGGGGTTACTGGACAAAATGGATAGATCCCTTAATGTTGCTTATTCACGCTTGTGGTAACAGGGCTGATGGACAGACTCTGTGGCAGAGTTTTCAAATCGTCAACAGTCAGGCTGCTGTTGGCATCCAGCAGTCCCACTTATCTCTGGTGATTGAGCTGCACCTAAATTAGCATTGCAGTTTGTCTAATTTATTCCTTGAATCTTGAATGGTGCAAAGGTTTCTTTTTTGTTTTAACTTTTTTTTTTTTTTTTTTTTACCTCTGCACCTGCTGTTGGCAATGAGTTGGCTTATAAAATAGTTTTCTCTGTCAAGTAAGTGTGGCACATTGGTGTGGCGGTGCAGAATTATTTGAAGCAAGCTCAAAGCAAATACTGGGATTTCCAGAAGGTTAAAAGCGCAGCATCATTCAGTGTCTTAATCTTTTCTGACGATCGATAAGATGCAGAGGAAGATGAAAGTTTGCGCTAAAAGAGTGATGATGTCGTGGATAAGAGAAGGTGAACCGTGTGTCTGGTTTGGCTTGTCCGTGATGGCTCCTTTTCATCCCGAATGGATCTTGCAGCTTCCTCATCATCAGCGTGTTTCTTCCTAATCCTCAGTTATTCTTCACATTATATTCCTTCATTCACAATCAAACTTCATGAATACCCCCCCCCCCCCCCCATGTGAGATACATTTAAAAGATGATTATCACACATTTACTGTTGTGCCAAATAAACAAAAACATATCAGCAATCACCGATGATCTGAGTCTCTCCAAAATAAATACCTTCCATGTGTCTGAGGAGAGTCATAATGTAGGCGTGGCAGTTCTTCTATAAAAGCATCAAGGTGTACAAAGTCTAAACAACTTATTTATTTGCAAATAGTCTGTTTTTTTTTTCTTTGTTTTAAAAGTCAGTTTTCTTGCAGTTGTTCTTGTGTTAGAAAGAGCCTGAGTTGGGTTTGTTTCTTCAGATCGGGACAGCTTCTTCCATCCCCGACCGGAGTCTGACTCGCACCAAAATCCTCCACCAAACACACACACACACACACACACACACACACACACACACGCACACACGCACACACACACACACACACACACACACACACACTCACACACTCACACACTCACACCTTTACATGGGTGGGACGATCATTCCAGGGATGGCTGTTGGGTAGAACAAAAAAAGGGAGGGAGAGAAAAGGGGGGAGAGTTTTTTGTTTATTACACGGCCAAATATGTTCATTGTCATAAAAGATTCCTCGTAAACACATCAATATGTTTTCCCATCTGTGCAGCTGTGTGACTGCAGCGACATTTCAAACATCAATAGATCAATAAATCTGCAAGTTTGAGCAGAAAAAACGTCATCGAGGCTGGCTCAGTGATGCTTCTCCTACAAACACACACACACACACACACACACACACACACACACACACACACACACACACACACACACACACACACACACACACACACACACACACACGCTTGCACAAACACATCAAATTCCTGGGAACAGTTGGAGTATTTTACAGTATGTTTGTGTGTTTGTGTGTGTGTGTGTGTGTATGTGTGTGTGAGAGAGAGTGTGTGACAGATTGAATCATGGCATGCATTGGTGTCTGGTGTTGTATTAAACCCAAGGGAAGGGTGTCAACATGTAAGAGACAGGCACAGCCCAAAGTGACACAGACATTCACACACACTTGCAAAAACAGACCCAAATAAGATTAATTATTTTAGGGAAAACTTTAAAGAGAAAATAATTCTCTGTAACTACAGTTTGATAAAACTCCACAAAATGTGTTGTTTATAACAAGCCCCCATGCCTTTTTTGTCTTAAGTACTCTATTTCTCTCTCTCTCTCACAAATACACATGTATACACACACATAAAAGTACACACACACACACACACACACACACACACACACACACACACACACACACACACACACACACACACAGGTAGGAATACTGCCTGTATAAACTGTCACAAGTGCTGAAAAGCTGTCACTGAAGATCATTCCCCAGTAAGCTACCAATATGTGATCACAGTGTGTGTGTGTGTGTAAAGCTAAAAGTGGAGTGTGTTTATTTCAGCTGTGCTTTGAAACTCGGCTTTGCGTTCCCACACCCCCGCATATGCTCTCACTTCACACACACATACACATACACACACACACACACGCAAACACACAGTTCCAGTGATGTTGAGAAAGAAATTCTCCGTGCCAAATGCCTTTTTTCCTGGTCTTTATAAATATCTGACTTCCTGCCTTTTTCTCCCAGCCAATAGGAAGATAGAGAAGGGTTACTAGGCAACAAAATTGATAGATCTCTGCTATGGGATGAGATGTGGATGGAAAAGATCAGGAGGGAGACGATAAAGAGTTGATAACGAGACAGAAGAAAGACGGAAAAATGAAAGCATGACATATGACATGAAACATCTTCAAAAAACAGAAAAGTGTGTTAAAAGATGAAAACATGACTGACAATAATTGCTCAATTGATGTTAGATTATAGTGACTTTTACTAAAGTTTCACATGCAAACAGTCAACAGAATTAAAGGAGAGGAAAGTTGAGGAACATACTTCAGGTGAAGGCCAGGCCTTGTAGAGAGCTGGCTGTTGAGTACTTGCTAGAGTCCACAAATGTTTGATCTGACCGAGAGAGGCAGAGACATAGGCAGGAGAGGGAGAGAGAGGTAGAGACAATGACAAAAGAAGGGTCAAGGGCAAGGAATCAAAGGAGGGAGGGTTAGAAGTCAAAAGGAGAGAAAAGAGAGAGGGCAGAGAGAATGAATAAAAATGTTAATCTGAAAGGTAAAGCTGTATAAAAAGCAGAGCTCACCATTAACTCAAAAGGCTGACAATCATATTTTTTTATAATCTGTGAAAGTTATTCTGGTTGATGATGTCAAGATGGGTGACAGACTTTGCAAAATGCAAGACCTTCAAAAAGTTAAAACTGTATCCACAGGTATTACAGAAAAAAAACATTGACATTAAAATACTGTTTTTTGTTTGAGTGAGGAATTATTGATTTGTATTTGTATCTTCATAGCAGAAAAAAATGCCTGATGATTAAAGAACAGCAAACAACTGGAATTCATGCCCAGATTTATGGTTTGATGTAGAATTGTATATTAAAGTTGAATTACATTGCAGTTTTCACACTTAAGCCTTGCTCACACCTGCACAAAACTCCTGAAAACACGTGAATAATTTGGGACGAGCTGTATGTGTGAACACAAACAGCTGACATTTTCACTGTAACTTATCTGGAGTTACTACTGCCACCCTCGTAGTATTTTTTTCCGCATTAAGTCTAAGTGAACTCATGTGAAAATGTAGCAGGATAAAATCGTGTGTAAGAGGAGAAATCAACTCGAGCGGGTGAGAGGGGGTGGTGACGTTAATTCCCTGCTTCTGTAAACTGTAGTAAGATTTCATCCAAAGGAAAACTGTTTTGGAATTCACAGTTCAATTCAAATATAAATTGGAATAAAATACATCTATTACTGTATTATTGAATAAAATATATCTATTATTATTTGATCAGACGCTGAGAGAGGAGCGACAAAAGAAGAAGTATCAACCAACAGTAACAGTGTAAAATTCACCAGAGCTCATCCTCTGACTGACTTTCCTCATGGTAAATTACCTTGGAGCCCATTGCCGTTGGCGCTGGTACAGGAGGGTGGAGGGGAGGAGGAGGGCCTGACCACTGGAGCAAAGGCTGATTTCTGCTTAACGGCCGCTGACACCATGTTGGCCGGAGAGAAGGAGAAGACTCCAGAGGAGGAGGAGCAGTTGGAGGGGAGGGAGGTGGAGGAGGCCATTGTGGGACTGGATGGGACAACTGGGTGGATGGGAATTACAGGAGTCGAGAGAGAGAGAGAGAGAGAGAGAGAGAGAGAGAGAGAGAGAGGAGAGAGGTGGGTTGGATTGGGAATTATTAACATCATGTCAGACAAAGAAGGAATGTAACATGTTTTAAAAAGGTTGTGTTAATGAAGTGTGAAATAAGCTTTTAATATGTCACAGTAAATGCTAGTTTAACCTTTTCTATATGGATCTATAGACACCGCTCTCTGTGTATTTTAGTGTTCTTCAGTTTGAGACTGATCTCATGGTTTGGTCCATGATTATGCTTCCCATCATTCCCCAGTGAAAGTGGAGTCCCTCAGGGGTCGATACCAGGACCACATTTCTTTTCCCTCTACATGCTCCCACTTGGCCACATTATAAAAAAACTAAATATTCAGTTTCACTGCTACGCTGAGTGCACTCGACTGTGCCCAAAAGATTGATGTCAGCTAATCTTCTCAAATTAAACCATAACAAAACTGAGATTCTAATCATTAGTCCTGATAGGTTGCACCCTGATAACCAGTTCTCCCTTAGTCCACTATCTCTTAATGTGAAGCAATATGTCAGAAGCCTGGGTGTGACCTTTGAGTAATCGTAACTAGTTAGACATTTTCAGTAACAAGTAACAGGTAGAAATCAGAAATTAATCAGTAATCTCCAAACTGTGAAAATCAGCAGCAAGAGTCTTAAAAGCTAGGAAAAGAGAACATATCTCAGTTATTTTAGAATTGATATGAAGGTTTTACTTCTTTCTTTTAAAGCACTTCATGGTCTTGCCCCTGAGAATATATCTGAACTGCTGCTCCCTTACTGTACCTTACAAACCAATACGCACTTGGTTTTGATAAGTGCTTAATAAGTTAAATTGATTATTATCTGTGTTATTTTAATCCTGGAAAGGGGGACATTTTGATGTCATAATGGGTAAGACTGGGTAAGACTGGGAAATGATTTTCAAAGTTTAGTGGGAGAGACTCAGCCCTATTTAATACTGCACCTTTGTGATTATGTTACAATGTTACAATGTTACGATTCACTTAGCAGGTGCTTATATCCAAAGCGACGTACATCAGAGAGTAAGTACAACACTAATCCATTCATACACTGCCACTGAAGCAGCGGGAGCAATGTGGGGTTAAGTGTCTTGCCCAAGGACACATCAGACATGTTGCTCAGCTGGGGATCAAACCCTCAACCTTTTGGCTGAGAGGCGATGACTCTACCAACTGAACCACAGCTGCCCACAGATTATTTCAAACAAGAAGCTTAGTTTATGATTGAGTCAAGCTCTATAGGAGGAGAATAAGGAATAAGGAATAAGAACAAATTCATTTCCAGCCATCATCACAGATGATCGTCAAACAAAAAAAACATCATCTCTCTGGATCCCTCTTTCTTCCTTGCTTTTTGCTAAATGGAAGGCAATTAACCAGCAAAGAGGAAAAAGGTGTGGCTGTCAGATGAAAAGCCACAAGGGAAGGAGGGAGGAGATGGAGAGAGGACAATATGGAGCTGTGAGTTGGTGATTGGTTTTGAACACAGAGAGACAGATAGCCCCATGGGGGGATCTCCACTCTGCAGATCTAAGACCTCCATTTTCAATCCACAGACATTAGTACGCACAGTATGTATACATGTAGGATTTGCATGCATGCAGTGTTGAACAACTGTAATCAAACCGTTAGCTTTCTAACTGTATTTTTAGTAGCTTAATGGCAGCATAGTTTCTACACAAATGTACACTCACTGGCATAAGGCGAGTTGGCTGCAGAGCCATTGAGGAAAGTGGGCGAGCCTCCCAGGTTGGTCATTCCGGTGTTGTTGGCGTAGCCATTCATGGTGCTGGTGACTGAGGTGTAACCGGTCTGTTGAGGTGTGGAGCTGGGCACGTAACCGTGAGGAGACACACTACTGCTGCTGCGCACAAAACCTGCAGGAAGTGCGATGGAAGGAGAGAAAGAGGAGGATGTGATGATTACCCAGTTGTTCATAGTGATTTGAGCTTTATGGTGTGTAGATTGATAGGTTGAAATGAATGTGAAAAGGTCAGGAATTTCTCTACATTTCTTGTGAACCTTGACAGCAATTATATGTTCACAGTTTAACAAAAGAGCAGTAGAGGCATTTATGGTTCATTTATAGTTCATATCTATACATTTCCATTTTATATGGGTTCACTTCTACAGACATTTTGGAATAATCCCAATTTCTGAAAGTAGTCTGAGAGAAGTATGTAAGCATGTACACCTGTTAACTCCATAAACTTATCTCCATTTTATGTAACAAGAACTCATAAAGGCTGCACTAATGATGACTTACACTATGTCACAACCATGGATAACAGCAACCTGCTTCATACATATACATACGTTGCAACAAACGAAAAAAAAAAAGGGACAAAGATAGCAAAACCCTCTTCAAGAAAACAATAATGCCATTCTCTGGTGATGTATGTGAGACATACTAAAATGAATAAACGCTTCAATATGACAATGATAAAGACTCTCACCCTGATTAGCCTGTGTGGGTTCGGAGACATTGACAGACAGCTGTCCGGTAAAGGAATTGACTCCCATCATTCCGCCGTGGGTTGAGCCTGAGAGCTGGGTATGCCCACGTGGAACGCTGTAGAGCGCTTCTGCGATGTCCGCCGCACGCTTTAGAATGATCTCCTACAGGGACACAAAGAGTGACGCCATAAATGTAACAAAATAACACTTTGACTCCATACTGATGTTTGTATGTTTGTATATGTGTGTTTTCTTACTTGGTTATTATGGGGCAAACCGTAGAGGGCTTCTACCAGATCAGCTGCTCTTTTCAAAATAACCTCCTGAGAGCGTGAGAGAGAAATAAAGAAGGTAGAATGTGGCTCAGTTACACAGTAAACACAAGTCTTGTAGCATTTTTTTGACACATCTCTTCAAAGCGATCACAAGTCTGAACAAAATCAAACCTCACCCGAAAGCTTTAAGATGCATTTATAGATGCACATTTATACACATAAAAGGTATTTAAAAAAAAAAAAAAGACATGTCTCTCCCCCTCCCTACACATACTATCACAAACATCGACTTCACCCTCTTTTCATGATAAACAAATTGCTCTTCATTCCTTTTAAAGGCAGATTATCTGCTGTCAAGTCAAGTGCTTTTATGCATATTTTTTTGTCTGTAGATAATGACACCTTCAAGTGACAGGTATTTAAAATGTAGTAAATCTCAAGCGCTCCGTAGGCTCTTCTGCTCAGCATGACATTTGAAATCAGTGAGTGAGTGACAGTCAGGGACAGGCGATACTGCAAAGGGCAAAGTCCAGCCATATTGATTTTATTATCATTTTTATGATTTAACATTCTCCAAACACCACATACAGTAGACTCATAAAAGACTGGATTCACCTCAAGGCCCACTTGTTTTTATTCTCATTCTCTTCCCCCTGTGATGGAAGCTGCTATTATCAATTAAAGCTGACTTTGATTTTTAGATGTCCTCCTCCTCCTCCTCTTTCTTCTTCAATTTGCACCTTTTTCTCAACCCAGTAATTCGCCCCACATTTCCTCCACACAGGGAATTATCCTCTCTATTTTCCCCACCCACAAAACCCTCAACAATTCTCTCTTTTTCTCTTTCTCTTTATTGTTTCTCCCCCCCTTTCTCATCCACCAACACTCTTCCTCTCTCAACTCCCGCCCTGGGGTCTAAGGTGTCTTGTTTAACAGTTAATGTGTTGTCGTTTCCACAGCGTGAGGCCGCCCGGTGACAGAGAGAAAATTACTCTGTGCTTCACAGCATTAACCTGCACTGTGTGACACTCGCACATACACGCAATTACAGTATAGTTGGCTTTCGAGTGTGTGCTCCTATGAGTTTGTGCTTTCTGTAACATAGTGCCTCTATATCTGTGTGCGTGTGTCTGTGTGTGTGCGTGTGTGCGTGTGCGTGTGTGTGTGTGTGTGTGTGTGTGTGTATGGTGTGTACATGTGAGAGAAAGAGAGAGAGAGGATATGAGAGGTCACAGTGCCAGTCAGCAGTTTTAGTGTGCCTGTCCATGGTGCTAAATTCAATCTTTTGCACATTATTATGGCCAGGCCGGCTCTCTGTTAACCTCTCATTATTAAACTGGAGAGCTGAGCAGCACACGCTCACACACACACACACACACACACACACACACACACACACACACACACACACACACACACACACACACACACACACACACACACACACACACACACACACACACACACAGAGAAACCTGATCCTGAGTATTCGAGCAGTTCCAGTAAGGCTTTGGCTGATAAACGGGAAAGGAAGATGATCCTCTAGTAACATCATCATTATCAGCTCTGCAAGCTTCTGCATCGCTCACATCCTCTGACTGCTGCCATCGATGCACTCTGAATACTTTGCCTGTTAATGTCTTTTCATATTTAGACACACAGAGACTCATATCACTTAATTAATCTCTCCCCGGGTTTGTCTGCAAATATGGTATTGCTCGTCAGATTACCTCCTACTTCTAACTGCTTTGTGTTGATATGGCGTCAGTTATGCGCATACACTAATCAAAAAGTCTGATGATGACCTGAATGTCCTGAATGAGATCATCATGCCATGCACGGAAATTAAAATTCATCTACTGTAGTGTGAAAATGTGAGTTGTTTCATTGCGTTTTGGGAACTAAGTTTATCTGTCCAGTTTCAGTTTAAACTGTTGAGTTATTTAAATGAGAAGACAAATGTTTTGCTGATCAAATGTGTTGCATACCATAAGGCCCAGGTAATTAAATCCAAAAACAAGCCATGTAATTATAATCTCGTCAGCATTCGGAGACTACAGCCCCTTTAAAGACACAATAGCAGCGTAAAAAAAAATGCTTTGCTGACTTTGCTTTTATAGAACTGAACCAAACGACACTGTGTGATTTGAGATGGCAGGCTGAGTCATGTGCTCATAAACAAAACCCAAAGAAATGCACTCTGTCATTTTCACACTCACAGACGTTGATGTGGCTATGCTGCAACATTTACAGTCTGTAATGTGCATGTCCGGACATTTGTTTCAGCCACAGAGGAAAGTGACAAAGTGAGCTCAGCCTCATCTCCAATGACTTGATGTTTTGGTGGCTTTTATCTTCCTTCTTTGGAACATCGCCGATGACTGAAGTTTCTTTAGAAAGTGAGTGGACTTTTTTCTGTTGGCAAATTTGGTCCAGTTCTAACTTAATGATCTGGGGGAGTTTTGACAGTTGTGATGTGATTGACCCTCTCCTTAATGTTTCTCTCCATCAACTTCTTCATACAGTAGGTAATCAATTTTGACAGTAGAGTGACAGAAAACATTTTTGTTATATTTCAGATTGCTGTCTGTTTCTCTGATTGCTATAATTGTTACTAAAAGGCATGATTCAGAAGCTTTAATCTCTTACCTTGATTCATGTTATTTACTTTGCTTAGCTGTCGTATTTAAAGATTACAGCTGACGTGCTTGTCCGTCCATTCAATCTAAAAATATCAAGACAGGAGCACTTGATGGAGTTTATCATACTCGACATCAAGACCTTTTGAATGACTGCGATCTATTCTCGCTGTTTCAGGTGAATATGCTGACAAACTGACAGACTGAGAGGCAGGAGATGGTTGAGAGAACACACGGATCTGCTTGCAGAGAGGAACAATCACAGGAGGTGTCTCTGTGCTTTCACTGTGTGAGTTATGACCAGCCTTAATGTGATAACCATACATCACACGCACACACTCAAGTACAAACACACGCAGGTTGTATGCATTAGGACCAGGAAATGCTGAGCTGAGGATTTGAGAGGTCAGATGTGTGTGTGTGTGTGTGTGTGTGTCTGATGTGCATGACACACACATGACTTATTCCTCCCTAATGCTGTTACATTAGCTGCTTGACCCGCCTCTAATGTCCCATTAAGGATGCCATACATGCAGGGTCACACCTTGCACACAGATGATGTCATACTTTACTTGTAGGCTCAGAGGGATTTGGGGTACTATCTCAAACACACATACAAGTATTGACATGCACACACACACACACGCTCTGTAGAACATCTTCTCCGACTAATATGATGTGAGATAGTGTCATTAGGGTGTGCAGTTTCAGATTTCAACTCTTTCAGAGGGAGAGTTTCATAGTTTCCTGTCTGCGTGTTCCTGCATCACCAGGATTACTCATGGTGGTGATGCTGATGACATGACCTCAGTGTGATTTATGACATCATCAAAATGAGCCACAGATAGATGTCAGCTGAGTGAGTCACCAGAGGAAGTTACCCGTCTAACACGGATGACAAACACTGGTTAACTTTTCCGATTTGAACGACCAACAATGAGAAACAGGCAACTCTGAACTGAATCTTAGATGTTGAAATTGATACACACTTGGTTTTTTTTAATTCTGAGAAAAATTATAAAATAAAGTATAACGAAGTAACTTACATTGTTACATGTACTGTTGTGTTTCTCTGTTTTAGTAATCACAAGTCTAGTCTCCTTTTTTTTATTTCCAAAAATCTGCAATACAATCGCAATTTTTCATCACTTCGACAAAGTAATTCTCCAAGCTAGTGTTGATAAACAATTGCAGAAGAAGATGTGGCAAAGAAATACAGAATCAAACAAGCTGCAGTCAACTTGGAAAACTGTGAAAACACGATAAAAAAGTGGCAATAATGTTATTTTCGTATATTAATTTTGGAAATGTTGAAGTCTCTTCTTTGCTCCAGACAAATCTGATGTCTCTGTGAGTGACGGGTTAGTCCTCATAGTGCACTGCTCTGTAATTTGCCAACCTCAGCCAGTGGCAAACTGTTTCTTGTGATTCCTCTCTGAAACTAAAATGTTTTAACTGAAGTAGTTTGATGGGCAAGTTGAAAATTCACATTACACAGGTGAATAGAAACATGTATACAGGTGAACTTGTCATGCAACAGTGTCACATGTGCTTCACCTTTTCTTTTATTAGATTTATGAAAATAACTCAAAACTTGAGAGGACGCTTGTTGTCTTTTAGAGCTGCATTTGTTTTTACCCTTTTTTTCTTCTGCAGTGAGGATGAACAAGCCAGTAGAGGTCATTGATTTCTTAGTCCATTTAAAGAGTAATTTCTGCTCCTTACTCTTACTCTTACTCTACTTAGGTACTGGCTGTTTGCCCACTCAAATGATTACAAGCAGATCCGAATCTAGTCCTTGACAATTACACTTTAGTTTGTTGAAGAATAAATAATAATTAATTTCAAGGTTCTTACACACAACACACAATGAATATTTGTTGCAGAATTGTTATAACTTGTGGTTCTATGCCACAAGGTGAAGTTCCCTCATAGATCTGAATAGTAAAACATACAGCATGATTACAGGCTGTGCATATGTGTCTCTGTATATTTAATGTATGTGCACATATGGATGGATGCTGAAGGAATCATGTTGAAATAAACTGGCAGCTGAACCCTATAGTATGTGTGTGTGTGTATGTGTGTGTGTGTGTGTGTGTGTGTGTGTGTGTGTGTGTGTGTGTGTGTGTGTGTGTGTGT
>NC_083625.1:14869126-14876626 GCF_963584025.1 Labrus mixtus | reverse complement strand
GTGTGTGAGTATTAGTGGAAGTGTATGGTGTCCAAGTGTGCAGCTGGAGTGATATTTGGTACTTTCCGAATGCAGCACTGATAAATTACTTGCAGCTGAATGTCTTACATTTTGTTTTGTTTGATAGTCTCTTTGTGTGTGTGTGTGTGTGTGTGTGTGTGTCTGTGTGTGTGTCTGTGTGTTTGTGTGCTTCACACTAAAGTTTCTGGTTTCTGTTATGCCCTAAAACACCCAATTTGTTTGCAACATAACTTCATAAATTAAAGGCTGTAAAAATACCATGTGTTAAATGGACATGAGTAACTGTTCTACATCTTTGAGAATACTTTTTTATATTTCTGGAGAAATCTTGAGTTAAGATTTATACATGATAATAATGTCTTGTGTAATGTTAAGCCAAAATGTGGTAGGCATGGGGAACAGAGAGAGAAAAGAAGGGTCGGTGATAAAATATATGTGAGAGCAGAGGGGGGTGAGGGGATATAAAGAGAAGAGAGCGAGTGTTAACCTATACAAAAAAAAGGGGAAAAATGAAATTCAGTTCTGTTGAGAAAAACAAAAGTACAGAAACAGCTGCCTAACAGTCAGTGGGATATCAACTGTCAGAATTAACTGCCAGTGTCAGATCCACTCTTTGTGCATCTCTCGAGACATTAATAAGTGTAGATATTAATAACACACATACACACACACACGCGCACACACACACACGCACACACACCGCACTGAACATAACAGGATGAGCCTAAAGCGTCCACAATTGATTGGTTGGTGTTTTGAATGCTTCTGTGTGTGTGTGTGTGTGTGTGTGTGTGTGTGTGTGTGTGTGTGTGTGTGTGTGTGTGTGTGTGTGTGTGTGTGCGCGTGCGTGCGTGCGTGTGTGTGTGTGTGTGTGTGTGTGCGTGTGTGTGTGTTTATAGGTTTGAGTAGGTCTGTCTGGATGTGTGTGTTGTGCAATGTACTGCATGTTTGTGTGTGTGAGTGTGTGTGTGTGTGTGTGTGTATGTTTGTGTGTTTTATGACACCAGAAGGTCAGGTTTTTCCAACGATTTTCTGTGGTGGTTTCTTACTGCACAGAAACAGAAATAGTATCAGAGCAGCAAAAGCAGCCAATTGATTACACATGAGTTGTAAAAGCCATCGGTAATGCAAGCCAGAGTGCATTTACTTAATACAAATACAATACAAGCACTGCTCAACACTTAGAGATGAGAGAGACAAAAACTGGTCACCGGATTGCAGACCGTTTCTGAAGAGTTGATGTTTTGCAGTAAAATGTTTGGATTTAAAATGTGTTGTGTAACGTGTGAATGTGTATGAATGGGATCAGTTAATACTGATGGACACTTTACATAACAGCCTCTGCCATCAGTGTGTGAAAGTGGTGTGAATGGGTAAGTGTGACCTGTGGTGTAAAGAGCACTTTGAGGAGTCAGAAGACTAGAAAATGCTGAACAAGCTCAGGTCCATTAATGAAAAACACACTGGGAACCAGATCAATTCTAGAGCTTTTTTTAGTACAAGGATTTATGATGCTTCAGGCAGCACTGTGCTGTATGCATTTATATAGACTTTTTTCTACCTAGGATTACCTGAGAAAAATTTTAACAAGTTGCATTATTGGAATAAGTCTGATAACCACATAAACATCTAAGTGGCCACCTGCTCATCACAACTTCATACTCAAGTGTCTCAGTGAAACATCCTTTTTTATTTAATCCTTCTTGTTTTCTTCTTTTCCTCAGAGTTTAAAACATCCCGAGATGTTGATGAGATCCCGGGGGACGCTGGTGACGCAGTGGTTGGTGCGCGCGCCCAAAGTATGGAGGCTGTTGTCCTCCAAGCGGGCGGACGGGGTTCGAATCCCACCTGTGGCTCCTTTCCCCGCATGTCATTCCCAACTCTATCCACTGTCCTATCGCTCCATTAAAGGCACAAAAAGCCCCCCCCCCCCCCCCCCCCCCCCCCCAAAAAAAAAACATCCAGAGAAATGCTATCATGATACTGTCCATTATAAATATATCAAAATATTGATATGGATATATATTTTGCATCCTGACTCATGTGATGAAATTATTGAATAACTTGTTTCAAATATCGATATTATGATAAAAAATCATAACCTTTAAACAGATTTCTCTACCAATTTGTGTCACCACGTGACTCCTTACAGTGAGGTGAAGGACATGAATGGGTAATGGGAAAAGAAGTTAACTGGCCAGAGAAGAAGTTAACAGAATGATGGAAGAAGAAGAAAAAGATATGGAATATGTATCATTATATGAACGCCTTACATTACATAAATGATTGCAGAATCGCTGTATCGTGATATTGTCTTAATTGTGAGCCAAATATATATCGTTTTCTTATCGTACCTTATTATGAGTGACACTGAGGTTTTGTTTTGAGTAATCGTACCGCCATGCTGCATATGGGAGCAACTGTGTGAGAACCCCTCTGCCCCCCTCCCTCCCCCCATGCTTCCCCTCCATCCCCCTCTTTCTTAACTACACCTTCTGCCACTTTCATCCCTCCATCACTCCTCCTTCTGCCTCACTCTTCCTCTCAGCCTCCAGAGCTGCCCGCAGATCAATACTCATAGAAGTTTCATGAGGACAGACCCTCCACTCCTGTTTCACAATAAAACGTGAAGAGAGGAGGCAGACAGAAGGAGAGGAGAGGGGGAAGTGGCAAAAAGGGAGGGAGCTGTATGCTCTATGTTGGATTTATTGTGCTCCATTATGATATACAGGTGACATCTTTTTTTAGACTTTTTGACTATTTATTTTAACCAAGGATTGAGTGAAGGAACCAGAAAGAGGTGGTTGAGGTAAAAAAAAAAAAAGAGGGTTAAACTGGTTGAAATGACACAGAGAGTTGAAGTAGAAGGAGAAGAAGAAGATGAGGAGGAGGTTGAGGAGGAGGAGGTGTGGTGGGATCGATTCTCTCGCCAGCCAGCAGTTCAATACCACTGAATTATTGCTTCATTCTTCCCCTTGTGAGATGAGATCTCGTTCTGCGGAACTCTTCTTCTGTCTGCGACTTTCGGTTTGTTCATGTGTGTATCTACATGAGGGTATCACTGTATGTGAGATCCACTTATGATTGGATCAGTACTTTACAATTTAAAAGTACACCACTCTCTCTCTCTCTCTCTCTTTACATGTTCCTTTCTTACTTTTGTCCCTGCGTTTCAGACTCTTTTCAAAACATTGAATGTAAAAGAGAGCAAATTTATGCCATTTTAATAGCAATTGCAAATCCATAGGTCATCTGTGTTAAATACACAGATGACCTATGGATTTTCTCATAGCTGCAATAAATCTGCTCTCTTTACCTGAATGTGTATGTGTGTGTTTGTCTGTGTGTGTGTGTCTATGTGTGTCCATGTATCGATTGTTACTTTTACCGTAGTTTGTTTTAATGAGTGTGTGATGTTGACAATGCTCATTTTCCCCAACAGGCCCATGAAGCATTCATACTCACTTTGTGAATTCATGTGTGAATATTGTGTGAATGTATGTGAAGTCAGTGTGTATGTGTGTGGTAGACCATCTGTTTGCCAGACTACCCACCATCTCTCCCTCATATCTCTCTGATTTACAATTACTTTTAACTCCCAACCCTGTTTGAAAGCGTGTGTGGTAAGTTGTGTAATACATGACCCTCTCTGCAAGTGCTTTGTGTTTGCTCACATTGTGTGTTGATGCATACTTGCATGTGTGTGTGTGTGTTTAATTGCTCGGTCCTCTCACCCAGAGGCAACCACACAGTTAAGGAACTGAAAAACCACAACAGCCAATCAGCTTTCACTACTGCAACCTTTCACCCGTGACTTCTAGAGAAAAGTTGACCTTGAGGTGGGGTCAGGGGACCGCAGCTCCAGATTGTGTTTCCTAGGTCACATGTTGAAGCGATTAGCCAATCACGAGGTCACGAGAGGTCATTTTCGCCCAATAGGAGAAGCAGTTAGACACCAGACGGACCAATTACCGGCCGGCTTGCCTCAGGGTCTGACCAAAGATGTTTAGACTGAAGAGCATTGAAGGAGGCAAACAGGCCAAGTACGTTTTTTTAAAGAAACCACTAGATCTGAAATATTTGAATGACACCTAACAGCAAATAAAAGTCCTTTTAAATTATATTTTCAAACATTTTTTTCTGTATTTCTGGTTAAAATAACTGTTGCTTTCATGTATCCTCTATATTGCTATGTTTTTTTATGCACTTTGTCCTTGGACATCCATTTTTCCTCATAGGGGCGCTATTTTCTTTGTCTATTCAGACACACTGCTCGACCTCATCTTCTGAATTTCTTTTTTTTTGTACTTTTGGATTTTTCCGTCACATGATTTGGTGTTTTTCAAATTTGTATTACAGCACAAGGACTTGAATTCAATGTTTTATGAGTTTAATAAGAATGAAACATGCAACATGATTAAAGATTCCTTTGTGCAGAAGAAGTGAGCCAAGCTGAAGCTCATCACTTTGTTGAACATTTCTCATCTGAACAGGAAATATTAAAGCTTTTATGAACAGCATTAAAACTGACACTTTATCCATAGTGAGTTTTCTCATCTTCATTGATCAGGTTTAAATCCTTGTATCTATTAATTGGGTCATTAAATGTCTTGAACCTGAAAGAATTTATACAGCCGCTGTTTTTCTCCTCTGTCTCTCTCTCTGTGAATGACATCATCATTATGGTGTGATGGAGCCATGTTGAGCGGATCAATACCAGACATCACATCACCTCCATCTGTGTCCACATGTATGTGCGAACAAATGGGCAAATACGTCCATACAGCCACACATTATCCTCCTCTTTCTATTTCCTTTACCCCTTTCCTTTAGCAGGAAAACCCTCATTCACAGTAAGTAATCCGGTCAGTAATCACTCGCTCTTTTTCCAACATCTTGTGTTAGTAAACTGGGTGTTCTGGATGATTTCACTAATAGTTTCAGTATGGAGGGCTATAAAGAGCAGACTGTTTAATTGTAGCTGCTTTAATGAGCCTGTGATTATGGCAACATTGTATTGAGTGCGGCTCGTTAATGTTGACAAATTTACAGTCATTAGTTCAACACTGTCTGGCCCAAGAGTGAACTGCAACACACACACACACACACACACACACACACACACACACACACACACACACACACACACACACACACACACACAGACACACACACATATACACACACACACACACACACACATACACACACACACACACACACAGACACACACACATATACACACACAACACACACATGCACTAACATATGCAAACAAACATTTGAAAATCTTTTAAAAATGCATTTAACTTGACTAAAATAGTAAAAGTAACAGGAATGAACTTTAATCATGAACTTGAACAAGTGTGTGTCCATGTGTGTGTCCGTGTGTGTGTGTGTGTGTGTGTGTGTGTGTGTGTGTGTGTGTGTGTGACACTGTGTGTTAATATACCTGTGTATATGAACCTTCCTGGTGTGCCTTTGCAGAACTGTTTGGACTTGTAAGACAGCGTGACCTCGACGACCCCGGGGATGTGTCTAGGAGGCGTCTGGACCCGGATGGCATGCGGCGTGATCAACTAGAGGAAGAAGGGGAAAAAAAACACAAAACTATTTGCTACAAAGTCTCTGAAATAACTTTCACTGTTTCTTCGCCAATACAAATCTTGACTTTAGATTTTATGTAGCTGGGTTTTGTTTTTTACACCAGTTGTGTAGTATTTTTTTTTTTAATGTTAAATGACCTGAAACTGCCAAAAAATCGATCCAACAACCCAAAGTGCCTCCTCCTAGATTTATTTTTTCCTTTTTATTATAGAAAGGTTATGAAAGCCATGACCACAATCATTATACTGTAGATACTAAAACTATGTTACTTATTAATAGAACTATAAATGAATGGAGGCCCCTGCACCTCTTGAGGACTCCTCTGAACCACAGTTAAATACTTCTGGTTTACAACACACATTACAACACAACTGCAGCAAACCACCAATTAGATGTTCCTTTAAATCTTTCTCCGGATCTGGTTATGACCATTACTGAAAGCTAAGAGCGGTCTTGCTGGAGTTTCACTGTAATATACATTTGAGTTAGTCGGTTTGACTTATGTTGCATCTGCACTTGTTCATGCGGTAAAAAGGCATTTCTAACTCAGTTCTGCTTACATCTGGATTTCATGTTTTTTCGCATTCTTTAATATCTAGTCTTACACAGACTTAAATGTTTGCCTGCAAACAGATATCCTCCATGCTTTAGCTATAGGAGATATACTCAATACATTTTGATATGGATATGAATACATTAAAATCCTGTATATGCAAATGAACAAACATAATGTCATTATATAAGTTCTATTTTGGGTTTGATTGCATTACTAGACTGTTTGTTTTAAATTAACAATATAGTCTTTTAATTTCACAGAGACTGGACCAAATGTTTGTGATGCTTAAAAAAATAAAAAAAAGATATTTTTCCCAACATTTAAATCAGATGAAAAACAATCTTTGTAGTGAGCTGTTTGTGATTTTTAACACCACAGTTTTATGGATGAATTTCAAACACAGCTTTTAATTATTGGCCCGGGTTCTGGGATGAATCTGTCGGTAGCAGAGACAGCTCCAAACAAACAGAACTTGGCAAAAATGCAATCTCTTTCAACTGACAATTTTTTAAAAGACATGTTTATTCTGGCTTCAGAATCAATACTCAGGTTGAGTGCAAATGAAACATTCTGTTGGCCAAAATCCATTCAAATGAACGCCTGAGTCAGTCTGAACTAAACTGAACTGAGACTCTGTACACATGTTAGTGTGTGTAAGTGTGGCTCTCAACACTGTAAACAAACCCCTCAGCTCTTAACACACACTCTCATCCATGTATGCAAGAATGCACACAAACACACACTTGGTGTTGTTGTTGGAAGGGAGCCACAGTCGCTCAACGCACACTGTGAGTGGAGTCAGAAGACAAATAAACATTCAGTAGAGAGGTTGTGTTGGGAAAAAGTACGATAGTGAGCTGTGTGTGTGTGTGTGTGTGTGTGTGTGTGTGTGTGTGTGTGTGT
Organism: Labrus mixtus; assembly: GCF_963584025.1. Classification (NCBI taxonomy): domain Eukaryota; kingdom Metazoa; phylum Chordata; class Actinopteri; order Labriformes; family Labridae; genus Labrus; species Labrus mixtus. The sequence continues at coordinate 14,869,539 of NC_083625.1, read as the reverse complement.
GTGTGTGTGTGTGTGTTTAAAAATGTGCTGAGTGGGGTGAGGAAAGTATTAAAGTGCAGGTGGGGACTCATTAGAGTACAAACACACACACACACTTGATCACACACACAGTTAAGAACTGGACCAGGAGGAAAAGTATGTTTTCATATTGAATTACTTCCAACGGTCGGAGGGGAGAGACACACACACGGTGGCGGGGCTTAAACTACATGCAGACAGGATGATGGTTGTTGGCAGACTGACCTCGCTCCACACCAACATGGTACCAAAGATCACTTGGAGACCATCAAAGAAGTTGTCTCCTATGATGATGACTGTTGCGCCACCTGTGGTCCAGCCCTCGCTGGGACTGATGGCTTTAATGCAGGGAGCCGATCCTGAAGGGAGAGAGGAGGGTTAAAGTCGGGAAACAG